>NC_089657.1:5890000-6155000 GCF_037042795.1 Molothrus aeneus | reverse complement strand
CATTTACCATTCTGTCATTTTTTTAAACTTGATTCCAAGGCAGCTATGAGAGCCAGTGCTGAGAAATGCAAATATTGCATCTTTACCTCCAAGAGGGGGAAGCTTCAGCCACATTTCCTGTAAATGTTACAACTTAAAGCTCACCTGGGTACAACAAGGCATCAATACCAGCTGAAGGAGAACCTGAGGCTGAGAGCACCTTTTAGCTACACCTGAGCTAGAAACAATGTTTTTATGGCAAAAAGTCCTCTGGACATGATCCACTACAATGGACCATAATGCTGAAGTCTCTTCTACATCAGGGACTCTGAGGAGAAATAAGCACACAATAAATATTCACTGCTGTTCCTGCCACCAGCTCACACAGCTGTCAGCATTCAGCAGTGCTGCTGCTGTGTCCCAGTACTTGAAAGCTCTGTCCTCTGGAGGCCTTGATGAAATTTTGTTTATCAGTTGGCCTTGCTATCAGCTGGGAAGCCTTTCCTCAGCCAGAGCTCAGGGAGGAGCAGGCTCTGCTTGACAAAGCCCACAGGTTGCTGGAAGATGCTTGAGGTTTACAAAAATGGAGCGGCCAGAGCAGAACAGCATCAAAAGTCACCCATTATTTGTAAAATCTACCTCCACCTGCAACTAATACAGGAAAAGAGGAACACCAGCTTGAATTAAGTCTGTTAAAAAAGTCCCTAGCTTTATGAAGGAAAGTTTGGAACCTTCCTGTTGAGCACACACCCAGGGCCTGGAGGGCAGGAGGTGCTGCAGGCAGCAGAAACACTCTTTTGTCAGAAATCCACCAAGGAATTATTGTATCCAGCACATCCTGAGCCAGGCTCCAGCCAGGCAGCTGATGGAACCTTCCCTGCCAACTCAAGTGCACCGTGGAAAATGCTGGTGCTCCCTGCCAGGGGTGAGATCCCATCCGGGCAGCCACTGCCCAGGGGGAGAAGGATACTGCAAATAAAAGCAAACTGTGAGGAGAATACAGGGAATAAAAGCAAATTGTGAGGAGAATACAGGGAATAAAAGCAAACTGTGAGGAGAATCAGTGAATAAAAGCAAACTGTGAGGAGCCAGCCTGTGTGTCAGAACCCAGGACATTCCTCTGGCTGCCCTGGAGGGCTCAAGACCCCTGCACAGAGTCAAAGACACCTGTGCCTTCAATTTTAACCTATGGAAACAACTACCAGCTTTGTGTGAGGATTTACAAGCCACAAGGGTTTGAGCAGAATGATAGTGAATTTGTCACAGGGTGAAAAAGTAGAATTTTGGGGATTTAGAATGGGGGTTCAAGAGAAAAGATGGAGGAATCTGGGCATGTCCTGTCTTTCTTCTTGTGCTTCTTCTTGCCCTCCATCTTCTGCTGTGATGGTGGCACTTCTGGATTGATTTAGAGACAGACTAACATAGGTGATAGGTATTGGAAAATTATTGTAAATAAAATACATGTCGTTCTTAGTATAAAAAACTAACACCACCCCAAGGGCAGTCAGTGTGTGCCTCAACCCAACTTGCTGGACAGACCTCCACAGGTCAGAAAAAAAAAGAATGTATTAGATAAGAGAAAATAAACAACCTTGAGAACCAGAGATGAGGAATCCCAACCCCTTCTTCAAGCGCGGGGCTGGGAAAAAAGACTTTTTAATACCTTGGGAGCCATTCCAGCAACACAAAACCTGAGAGTTGGGAGCCAGGGCTCCCTTGTTTGCTCAGCATCCCCCAGGGGACAGCAAGCAGAGCCACTACAGCAGGATGCAGTGCCAGCTCACCCGCTTGGTCTGGGGACTCAGAGCAGCTCAAAGCACCACGGTCCTGGCAGGACGCAGCTGAGCAGGCAGAGCTGCACATCAGCTGCACTAAATCAATTGGAAATAGGTTTTGGTTAATCCTCTGCAGCCTTTTAATGTTGGGATTGTGACAACTTGCCCGGCTTTTTAGGCAAACAGCAATTTCCACACTGGTTTAGGCAAGCCTCAGTGCTGATTATAGCATCTTTCACAGACAAGATACAAAAAGCCCTCTGCAATGTGTTACGTTAGCACATGCTTAAATTTGAGCACTCTCATTTTTACTGGGGCTTTTCTCATGTGCAACAACTTCAGCACATCCGAATTTGCCAGTCTGCAATATGACCAAGATATCCTATCCCAGCTCAGAACTATGTAAAAAAACCCTCTTTGTATTTAGCTCCTGGAAAAACTGATACGTGGGTATTTCTAGCATCAGCTAATACAACTGGAAAATTGGCAACAGAAAACAAAAATAAATGGAAAAGTAGCCTTGGCTAGTCCCTAATCCATCTCTTTTGCAGATAAAAATTTCAGCCTTTTACAGGTTTTATAAGCAAAAATTAAAAAAAAAAAAAAATGAACAAACTATAGGGCATTTTATGGAAACACTGTTGTGGCAAAGCTCCATCTGAGCAGGACAACCTGGCAATTGGCAGCAAGGGAGCTGTTCCAGATGAGGCAATTCACCCTTCTCCCCTGTTTTAATGAGGATCTGGGAAGCAGCAGAGCCCCACAGCACAGCAAGAGGGAGCCAAGATTTGTGGGTCCATGCCCTTGTCTCAAACACCCCAACTGAGCCACTCAGCCTCTGTGCTCCACTCATCACTGAGCTCTCCAGAGCCCTCATTTTTCTCCTTGTGCCAGGCAGGGACAACTCTCAGGTCCATGTCCTGCCTGGCCCAAGAGAACCCCAAACTCATCATTCCTGACAAACTGACATCATGCATCCAGGTATTGGCCACATTTCCCATGCTCACAGAGGAATGACCCTGTGTTAAAGTGTAACTGCCACCTGCCCCTGGAATGAGGCAGCTCAATGCCATTTTATGGCCTTTAACATGCCAGAGGCCTCTGTGCACAGTGAAACTGGGCACCTTTCCCAGGTGCAGTTTACAGCTGTACTCTGGATTTCCCTCCTGCACGCCTGCAGTGACTCACAGGGGCCAGACCAAGGTCTGGGTAGCAGCTGCCCCCAGTGCTGGTCAGGAAAAGGGAATCTGGATCTTCTTCAGCAGCTGCATCATGGAACCTGAAAGCCACTGAGGTCTCATGAGCAAACCACCTCTCAAAACCAGCATGTTCCTGCAGATGATTTACAGGACAAGGATCACTGAAACAGTTTCACCACAGCATCACCACAATAATGATTTTCAATGTTTCTACAGGAGCAGAGGCTGCTCCTGCATCTCGTGATGAAATAATGGGCATGGGAACTGCTCCTAGCCAGAATGGTGGTGGTTTCATACTCTTCCTTTTCAGCTTCCAAAGAGCTGTGCCAACAATGAATTTTAGCACTTGTGGTGAAATCCATGGCACTGGCTGTGCAGCAACCTGAGCTGCTGAAATCATAGGATTAGTTTCCATTTTAAAGGAAAATTAAGAGTGAAGAAAAGGACATTGTGGAACTTTTCACTGAAGCAGCATTTGACAATAGGGATGCTAAAGTGAAAAAGTTAATTATATTTATATTCATAAATACACACCATCATGTATTCCCAGAGTCTCACCCAAGAATTCAAACTATTTTGATGGGTGACACAATATTTTCACAAGCTCCTCCTCTTGGACTGGGTGCAGGCTGTGTGCAGATATAAAATTTTCCCCTCTATGTAACCTCACTGAGTAGCCAACCCTTGGACCAGCACAGCCCTGATATCCTCAGTGCCCATCTGGATTTTGCCCAGAGCAGCTCCACGCCTCCCACGAAAGCCAGAGACAGACAGTGGGGGTTTAATTGCCTCACTCCACCTGGAGCAAACAAAGCTTCCTGCACCGTGAGGGATTTACAGACTGGAGCTTAGTCCAGACAAAAATAGCTCCACATGAAATTGGGGGAACAATCTCAGCATGCCCATATCTCTTCATTAAAAAAAAAAAATTAGAAGGAAAGCCACAGGACATGTATAAAAGCATTTGGCAGCTCAGATCTCCACTTGGAACCAGTTTGATTAATAAAAGCAGACAGCAGGTGACAGGGAGGACCCCACAGTGCACACAGGCTATACACAAGTTAACAAAACACTGTATACCATTGCTAAGCAAGTTTGCTATTTGCACATCAAACAAATACACAGCGTTTGCTGGGTACCAGCAAAGACAATCTAACAACAACAAAGCAAGCCATCCCCTCCCACTAAGTAAACAACCTACTGGTTTTATTCAGAAACAGCAGATTCTGTGATCCTCAGAGTCCCTGCTGAGCAGGCAGCAGAACCTCTGGACTTGCTCATGCAGTCAGGCTATTGCTGCCCCTCTAAGCCACCACCAGAGCACATGGAGAAGATATTCTATATTAGTCACTTCATTGTTTAAGGAAAAATGCATACCAGGGAAAATAGAAGAACGTGATTCTTTGTTTTGCACCAGACTAATCCCTCTTTTGCCCACAGAACAGGGAGAGGACAAAGCCTGGGCTGGACCAGTGGCTGCCAAAGCCCCATCAGGTGTCCTGTCCTCAGTGCTGTCCCCCAGGCAGCAGCACTGCCAAGAGGAGACTCGGCTTGGAGACAGCAGTGTCCCCAGATTCAGCCAAACTGCAGATTTCTCATCCCCAGCTTCCTTGGATCAGCTTCCCCAGGGCTGTGCTCTGCCACATGTCCCCAGTGTCCCCTCACTGTCCCTGTGCCACACAGGGGAGCCACACACTGTCCTGGAGCAGCAGGAGATATTGTAGACACCACATCCTAGCAGAAAATTCAACAGCAAATCTGCACCACAGAGTCACAGAATGGTTTCAGTTGGAAGGGACCTTGAAGATCCTTCATTTCTGACACCCCCTGCCATGGCAGGGACACCTCCCACTGTCCCAGGCTGCTCCAAGCCCAAATGTCCAAGCTGGCCTTGGGCACTGCCAGGGATCCAGGGGCAGCCACAGCTGCTCTGGGCACCTGTGCCAGGGCCTGCCCACCCTCATCCAGTCAGCAAAGAATTTCTTCTTTGTGTCTCACCTAACCCTGCCCTTTTCCAGGGGCATTGAAGTCATTCCCCCTTATCTTACCACTGCCCACCTTTGTAAAGAGTCCCTCTCCAGCTCTCCTGTAAGGGCCAGAACAAGATGATGGGCTGCTGTGGGGCTGTCACCAGCTGGAAAGAGCCCTGCTCCTGGCTGGTGCTGCAGAAAACACTCAGGATGTTGTTTTTAGGGACAGCCTCAGCATGGACAACTCCACTAGAGAACAGGGGAACTCTTCCCCAACCCAAAGCTTTGGGTATCTTTTGTGTATCTGCTGCTGCTCCACCTCTGCTCCAGCCACCCCTGGCTTCCCACAGGGCTGCAGGGAATTGCTCCAAGGCTCAGGAACCTCCACCTGTACCCCTGCTGTTTAAATTGCTAATTGGGAGCTGTAACTGAGCCTTTGGGAAAGGAGGAGGATGGGCATGTTCCTTGCTATTTTTAAGAAAAGCCATTTTGCAGTTATTCTGCAGCCCAGGTCCCCACCTGTCCAGTTCAGCCTGTTTGGGAACTCTCCTCTCTTATTCACCCAAAAGCCTCTGAGACATCTGAGTCTGTCATCAGCCTGGTCTAACACCCACTTGGTGCAGGATCTGTACCACTGGAATAAGACAGGTTGAACATCAAAGTTGGGGTTTTTTTAAAGCACACAATATCTGCCCAGCTTTGTTGGTGTTGAGGGAGTGGCTGGATTTTAGGCAGCTTCTTTTTCAAAGGCTTTTTGTTAACAACTAAATGAAAAACCCAGAGTTGAGGTTTTCCTCTTAAAAAAAACAAGGCAGAGATTAAGGATATGAAGAAAGAAGTCAGTTTCTTCCCACTCTAATTGTACTGAGACACTGACTTGAGGGCTCCAAAATTACAGATGTGTAATCCAAGACAATGAACTCTTTACTGAGGGATTAGCAAACCATGCAAAACTGATTCCTTATTCAAATGCCTCGCAATTGTAAGGGCATCTGTTCCACTTTGCAAGTCATCCCAAAGGCTTTGTTTGTTTTGATTTCCTCTTCCATTATGAAGACAGGGCACTTTGCATTATTTTCACACTGTGTAGTGAGCATTATTGTTTAGTCTAATAAGGGACAGTTAATGAAATTCAATAAATATTTTTAAAACCTTAATTTTCTTTTAAGTTACGACACAAACCCTCACAACCATAAAAACTGGAACTGTCTTTAGCCAAAAGCCAAGTGTGTAAAAATGTAACCCAAAACATCAGGACCTGAAGGAAAAACTGTTTTGTTTCTCCAAGGTCTACTAGGGGCACATAAAAAAAATCTGCAGGTTTAAATAATATTACTAAGACAAAACAATTAGGTTTAAATAATACTACTAAAAATTAGTAATTTAATTAGTAATTAAATATTACTAAAATAATATTACTAAAAAAGGTTTAAATAATATTTATTTATTTCTTATTTATTTTACTAACACAAAATAAATTAAAATAAAATAATATTACTAACACAAAATGATGCCAGAGTCAGGGCTGAGGACTAAGAGAGAGCATGATGCCATCATTCCTGCTTGGAGCAGTGGAATAGTTCTGGAAACAATTTAAAATGTCGCAGGAGGAAGCGTGGATGGAGTGTGTGACCTTTGGAAACTGAAGGGTGGATCTCAACAAAAATATCCCATTTACCCTGAGCCACACTGCTCCTGCAGGGCCAAGGGAGATGCTGGCCCACCTATTTGGTTCAGAAGGAAAAGCAAAAAATTACAATTAAGGGGGGAAAAAAAATAAACATCCCAATCTGCCAACATACCAGTGCAATGCAAAAGCTGCCAAACTGCTCTGGAAGCAGCAGCCTCTTCCACAGCTCTCTCTCAGATCAGCAGATAACAGAATCTGGATGACAGCCTAGGTTTATGCCTGTTTCCCAACACCAGATCCTTGCAGGAAGCCCCAACCTTCAGCCATCTGATGCTGTGGGTCTCCTGGGCTGCCAGCTCTGAGCCCCTGCCTGTCACACCACGGCTACACTGAGCAAACAAAACACCAAGGGTCCAGAGAGACAGAGGAATTGATGCTGGTGGTGAAAATGGTGTTTCTGCAGGAGCTGCTCCTGCAGGCTCAGCAGTGCTGTCACTCAGGAGCTGCTGCTGTCCCCATCCTGCAGGAGATGCCCCCGGTGACAAGGGAGCAGAGAGGATCTCCAGGGATCACAGGGGGTGACCCAGCCCTGTGCCCTTGGTGCAAAAAGGTCACTTCATGCTCGCTTTCTAAAAGGCAAAAATAAATCTTTTCCACAGCTGAGCTAGAGAAAAACCCTGGAGAAATATGGACCAGCAAAATCTGCATTTTGCTGCTGCAGGAATTGGGACATGGAGCTGGAAGGAGCTCAGACAGGATGCAGAATGTGAGGACCAGCCCTCCAAGTACCACTGAGTGCTCACAGCAAAGATCCCTACACCTTCAGCTAGCATTTTACCACAAATTCTTCATAGTCCTTCTATAAATTCATGGCACTTGCTCTTACAGAACCACTACTCTGTGCTTTTCACCAAGAAATTTAAGTCACTTGCAGCACACAAAGATCAAAACCAAATGCTTTGATTTACAAGTTCCAGTCAAAGTCAGAGGAAGTGTGAAAAAAAAAATACAAACACCTGAAATAACTAGAAGGCATAGCTCGTGTCTGGAGCTAAGCAAAGGAATGCAAATAAAAAACGTGGCCAATTATTTCTAAAAACCTCAGGAGAGGTCCCAAAGATCCTGTCCTTGCCCACAGCCCAGACCCTGCTATTGCAATAGAAAAGAGCCCTTGAGGCAGCAGCATCTTCCCAGCTTCCACATTACTTCAAACTGAGCCACGCTGAAATCTAATGAGAGAGGGCTCAAATCATCAGTTCTGCACAGCCACAAAAGTGCTGCTCTGAATATCTTTACACCTTAATGCAGCTGCCCTGGGGCAAATGTTTCCCTGTGCACGCACACACTGCCAAAGGAGCAAGTGTGTTTCTCAGCCATCAGATCAAGAGATACAGGAACAGCCAGAAGAGATGCATGAATGATCACAGCCTGAGCTGAACCAGGAGAAAATGACAATCCCAAAGCCAGGAATGCAAGGAGCTACTGCTGGTTTGGCTTTCAAACCTGTTAGGAAAAAAAAAATTCTTACATTTCTAACATGGAAGATGAATCTTAAATTTCATGATAGCAGGTCAATAATTCACTCATGCAGGAGTTGTAACTTGGTCTTAAACACATGGAACAACACGCAGGATGGTGTTAACATCTTATTTTGCAGTGGTGTTGAATGACTGCTCATAATTAGACCATAATTGTGATTTAATTGCTCTGTGATCTGACTGGCCATAAAGTGGGAGCCAGGAGTCCCATCTCAATGGGTGGAAAGATTAACTTTATTGTGGAAAGCATAGCCCCCTTTCATGCCATGAAAAGCATCACATTAACTCCTGGAATTTTTTATAACAGGCACAATGTGGCTCTTGGGCTCTTTTGCCAATCTCTGGGGTGCTACTCCGTGGCTGGAGAGGATGGATGACTGCTCTGCCACAAGCAGGATCAACTTCTAAATGCTGGCAAGTTCTGCACTGTAAATTCAGGCACAGTAAAGATAAGGTCTTGCTCAAGGCAGTATTTTAATACAAGATATACACATTTCATGACTGCTAAGTGCAGTACTTCTGTAAAGAAATAAGACTAATGATTTGTAGCAAAATATGCTCCAAGTGAGAGAAGAAGAGATTCTGCCTTTTTTTATTTTACATTTCATTCACAACTACTCCAGTTGTCAGAGTTGAAAACAGGCTTTATAAATCAAGAACACAAGAACATCTCTGAGGTTTTCAGATGGCAACACTTCTTTCTCTCCACTTGAAACCCACCTGGGTCCAAAAAGAATTTGGGTCAGATGGAAAAATGACTGAGAGAATTCACTGGCACTGAGCTAGCAGAGACTAGAAGGAAAACACTTTCTGGTGCTCGTGTGTGATGCTGCAGAGGTAAACTGGGAACAGCAAGAGGTCACTCTCTAAACAGCCTCTCCCTTCCCTGGCCCAGCACAGCACCCCCAAGCCCTGCTCCACACTCACTGCTGCGATGCTGCAGAGCCAGGCTTGGGCACTGAGCACGGGATGTTCAGCATCACCACTCACAAAGTGACACTCTGCTTCCCCGTGTGTGCTAAACCACCAAACACACAGCAATCCACTGATGCATCAGCTCTTCCTTCTTTTTTTTAATAAATGTTTTACCAAAAAATCCCAAAATAACAAACAGAAATTGTCTCACAAGCTCTCTCAGGAAAATAAAAGGAAAATACTCAAATACCAGCTCATGGAAACTTTTTGAAAGAGGCTGGTCTTGTTCACATGAATTTATGTAACTGAGTTTAACATCTCATGTACAGCAGATGCCAGCCTGACATTGAAGCATTGAGTAACTGCACTGAATTTCAGGATTTATCTTAGGGTCAAGTTAATGTTTGAAAAGAAACAAATGCAGCCGATAGCACTGGGTAAACAGTGACTGTTTCTGCTTGGGATCATGCCTGCTCCTGTCTGCCCTGTACAGGGCTAAAAAAAGCCCCACAAGCACACGACTCCTCCCTACCGTGGGATCATCCCAGCTGCAAAGTCCTACCAAAATTAATAATTGCATAAACTGCTCTCAGCACCTCCTGGTTTCAAAGCAATAGGTCTTTAGGAGCTTGGGATTCTGAGACTTTTTTAGGGAAGCAAAGCGTTGAAATGAGAACTGAAAAACCAATTTAATTTACAAGCATATTAATTTTGACAGTTTCCCGTACCAAGCATCTGGCTTGGTGTGGTTTGGCACAGGTCATCGAACCAGGGAGCAAGAAAAAACCTGGAAATCTCTCACTGAGGGAGAATGAAAACCCAGATACCCTGCCTCAAACAAACGTGGTCTATTTTTTACAGATACAGTCTTAATTCTTCTCTTTTGGAGGATGGCACAACAAACTTCTCTCCTCTTATGCTAGACTCTGTTAACCAAGATCCATGAGAAGAAATTGTGTGCCTGGTTTTATAACAGATCTATCCAATGCAATCAATTATCAATTTATCAAAGTGAGCTATTTTGACAAATGTGAAAGGTATTCAAGGAAGTTACAATATTCACAGTACAGCTGGGAAATCCCTATGTTAAGGCAATGCCAGCTTTAGACTAGAATATGTGACCACTGCTCCTATAATTCAATCTATTAATTCCATACTCTATGACCAAGTAATAATAAAAATGCATTTATTAACTCCACAGAAGTTAATTGCCAATTTCATCAGAACGTAGGCACAGATGTAAGATGGAAACAGTCAGTCATAAAAGCACTACATGTTAACTGAGGTTTTTTCACACATTTGACAGTTCTGAAAGTTACTAAGATACATGGCAGCAAGATTCTTCCTCTCTCTCCCCCAAAACAGGCAACTACAATGGCACAGTTTTATTCTCAAATGTCACAGCAAAAAAGGGGGCATAAGGGGAAAAGGAAGGGAAAGCTCCACCCAAGTTCTTTAGCCTTCTTCACTCTTCCTCCCAGGGTAAGCAAAGGACCAATAAATCCCATATGACCAGTATTAAATATCAATTAATTTCCATTAAGAGATTTCACAGAGGCTCCTCCTTTTTGTACGTACTTTTCAAACTTACCACTCACAAAAGCAAGGAAAAAAAATGTTGCAAGTGAACCTGTAAGTTACCAAACTCTGGTCAATTGACAAAGCCCACGCACAGCCTATTCCACCTCCATTTCCATCCTCGTCTCTTTCACCAAGTGCAAGGTCAGAACTGTTATTTTCCTGCTCATGCTTGCAGATGACTGACTTATAGTAAATTTCCTGTTTTTCCAGCCTTGTAAATGTCATACAAAACAGACAGGCAATAAAATGTATACATTTCCAGGCTAATATTGCCCCAGCACTTCAGCACCAATCAGTTAGGAACTAAGAACTGCGAGGAGGAGGAAAATCTGGGTAACTTTGTAAAAAGTTACTACTTAAAAAAATCTGGATAACTATGTAAAAACATGTTTACAATCTTATCTGCACACTCCTCGGCTGCCTGCTCTAGTGCCACACTTTTCCTGTTGAATGACAGCTGCCATTCCCATAATCAGATTTTTAATCAACACAGAAGTAATGAATTTTAATTAAAATACTCTCCTTTTCCATGCTTCTGATTCTGATACATGAGGGAGAGCTGTGCTTTGCAAAGAGCAGCGTGCAGATGCCAGGCTACCATTGACAGTCTTTCCAGACCACAAAAATATTTAGTGATCTAAAAACCAAATATTTATTTCTATTCCACATTCTTGGCTAATAAAGCATTTCTTAAAAATATGGAGAAAAAAAAAAAAGAAAAGAAACTACAACCCCACAGTAACCAAGGGCTTGGTTCTCAGCTCTAGATGGGAACAGTCCAAGGTTTAAGTGCCTGCCCTGACTCACAGATGGGTTTTGAACCCTTTCCTCCCACTTTCCAGGTAAACCCAACCAACACACTAAAACTCAGCTCTCTGCCCATTCTTTTGACCATATCCTGAAGCTGAGACACATTTACCACCAAGTTCTGTCATGTGCAGTTTATTCCCAGGACATGTTTTATTTATACTAACTCATGTTTCCAAAACAACAAAAAGTTTGATCACAAATTGTTTGGTTGGGAAGGGTTTTATACACACCTTCCTTCACCCACCAACACCGGTCACATTGCAACACCACAAGCTGTATTTTAATACTTCTGCTAAAACAATCAGTATGTAAAAAAACCTCTGCCTAATTTCCTCATACTTTTCTTCGTGCTTTTCTCCCCCTCCCACTTGGGCAGGGAAACCAGCAGGCTGAATTTCCCTCACCACTTCCCAGTGAAGTGAAGGCAGCAGGAAAAACAGGCATTTGTTTAACAAAAAATGGATATTTTGGGAGTTTGACAGTGTTTGCTGGAATATTGCTACTGAGTCCTGGAAGGGACTCACAAGTCCCTGAGCTGTGGTGGCTCAGCTCCGGGGCAGGGGGTGGAGGGGCAGTGCACAAGCTCAGCTCCTCTCCGACACCATCGCTGGCATCTGCTCTGGCTCCGGAGCTTCCAAGGATGAAACAAGTGCCTGCAGCCCTTCATCTCAGCTCATCGGTGAGCCCAGGGACAAGACTTCAGGTGACAGTCCTGCCAGCTGGCCAGAAATTCTGTCTGCAGCTACCAGCTGGGTAGAACGAAGTACAGGGAAAAAAACCCCTCGCACCACAAGCCAGAGTGAAATCCCCACCTTAAGGATGCACACGTCTGGATGACAAATAAACCTTCCCCTAAGGAATCTCTTGGGCAACACGAAGAAAACTTCCCTTCCTTCCAGCACTTGGAGCTGACCTCGGGGAGCTCCCTCACCTCTCACACCTCCGGCTGTCCAGCTGCAGTGCTGCTGCTCCTGCCCGTCCGACCAGCCTCGGTGGCTGCGGCAGCACCAACAGCTTCTTGGCACTAAATTCAAGTCCTGTCCTGGAAATCACAAGCCCATTAGCCAGGCCTGTTAGCTAACCTGTTGAGCGACTGTGGAGTGTACACGGATGTGAAGTGGCATCTTTTTAATCCAGCATGGGAGGACTCTTCCTACCCTCTTCCTCAGCCAAACAGGAGAGCTACCTGCCTGTTCCTTCAGCTGTGAGCTGCAGGGCTGGCAGCACGGATGTACCCTCACCTAGGGCAAACCAGGGGGAAGAAAGGTAAATCTGAGCAGCCTTTCAGCCAGAGAGGGAAGATGCGGGAGAGTCCAAGCTTTTTCTTCCCACGCTGGCAGCCGGCAAACACACGCTGCACTTTCAGAACAAGACTCCACTCATCACTCAGCAGCTCCAAAGGATGCTCAGCTGCTGGAGAAGGGGATCCCTGCCCCATTCCCGCAGCAGCGAAGCTCCCTCAGCCTCTCCGAGGGTCAGCGGGACACCGAGCTGCCCCGGACAAGCGCGGGTTCCCCGCAGGGAGCGCTGGCGGCTCCGCGGTGCCTTTGGGAAAGTCTCACGCAATTGCTCGCTGCGCTTAGCGCAGGGCAAGGACTGCGGAGCGGCTGCAGCCGGCTCCGGACCAGGAGGTGCCCGTGCATCATCAGTGCCCTCGCCGAAGGTGCGCACACGCGTGGCTGCCACTGTCGGGCCCCGCGCTGTCCCGCGGGGCTGATGCTCGCCACCCCCGGCACCGCGCTCGCCCGTGGCCACCCAGCCCCGCAGCCCCGCGGGAAGCGCGGAGCGAGTTCCCCCCGTCCCGCCGCGTTCCCCTCGCACCTTGTCGGACGGCTTTCACCACGATGGGGTCCTTGCAGCTCCGGATCACTTCCAGCACGTCGTAGCGCGGCAGCCCCGACACGCGGACCCCCTGCACCTCCAGCAGCAGCTCGCCCTCGCTCAGCGCCGCCTCGCCGTCCCCCGCCGCCGCGCCCGCGTACGGGAACTCGCCGTGCTCCGCGCCGCCGAGCAGGGCGAAGCCCAGCTGCCCGCCGGGCCCGCGGGTCAGCGCGCACTGCCGCACCCGGCTGGACCAGTGGTTCTTCTTCTGCACCACCCGCGACATGGCGCTGCGCGTCCCTCCGCGCCCGCGGAGCGCGCTCGGCAGGTGCGCAGGGGGCGCGGAGCCACCGCCCGCTCAGGCCATCACCGCCCGCACGGCCCCGCGCCCGCGGAGGGCGCGCACCGCCTCCCGCCCGCCCCTCCGCGCCGTCCCCTCTCCCCTCTTATTAAGAAAAAAAGAAAAAAATTAAATAAAATTAAAAATAATTTAAAAGCGCTGAAAAAGCAAATCCGGCAGGCGCGCGGTGTTGCCGCCCCTCTCCGCGGGAGCTGCGCGGGGCGCGGAGCCTTTCGGGCGATACAAAGCGCCGTTTGTTTTGTTCCAGTTCGGTCCGTCCCGCTCCGCCGCGCTCCGCGCCGCCGGCGCAGGCGCCCTGGCACGGCCCGCCCCGGCACGGCCCGGCCCCCGCCCGCTCCCCGCCCCCGGCACGGCCCGGCCGGCGCGGCCCCCCCAACCCACGTGCGGGCCCGGCTCCTCCCCGCGCCCACCGACAACTTTGCCCGAGGGAGGAGCCCGTGCCCGCGCCCCCCGGGCCGGGGAGAGGGTGAAGCCCCCGGCTGGAATCGTCTTTGCTCTGCCCCGCGCCCCCGGAGATGCTCCAGGGGACGGGGGACGGCAGATCTTTGCTTTCCCGGGAGGATTTCTAGGATTTTCCCAGTTGCGAGCCGCTGCGATCGCTTCTTACCTGCGCTTTCCAGATGGTTGTTACAGGAGAGGACGCAAAGTAAAAGTCCTGAGGAAAAACTTGCGCGAGTTTGTCATTAAAATGGTATCAAAGCGCTTGCACAAGGCTGAGTGAAAGTCGAGTTCCTACTCTTAGTTCTCCACTCCAGTTTTTGACTGAGTGATCGAATTTGAGACATTAATAATGTTTTCACATTGTGCTTTCCTCGTGTAATTGTTTAGAAGCTGGACAGACTAATAGCGAGGTCTGGCTGCTGGGGAAAGGGACAGGCATCCATTCGTTTGTCCTTGGCCAAAACTCTTCAAAGTTACCCAGAACTGGTGCAAAACTCAAAAGGGGAAAATAAGCAAGAGGGCACGTACCAGCTGTCCCTTCCAGGTCATGCTCCATGCTTCCAAACCTGAAAGCCAGGCCTCATTTTGAGCAGTCTTATGCATGACCGAACCCCTTCCAGCAAGGAGTTCACTTGTCAGATGTGTGCGTGCCCTATTTTGCTGCTAATCGGGACTGAGAAGTGACACAGGGAAACAAAAGAGTCAGGTCTGGCTGCCTGTGCTGCCCTAACGCGTGCTCAGACGCTACAGCCCGCAGACTTTCACTGCTGCCCGCGTCGCTCTTGCATCTCTCCCCTCCGCAGCCGAGCGTGTCCCGCGCTGATGGGCGATGCAGGAGAGGCGCAGGCTCGGCAAGCATCGCTGCTCGGGGAAGGAGCTCAGCCGAGCATCGTCTGCTGCTGGCCCAGCCGATCACAGGCTTAGCTCGCAGACCTGAGAGGTGACCGGGGTGCTCTCCCTGCCCTCGCACCTGTCCCGGATGGAGCAGGGAAGCCTGTCCTTCCCTCACTCCCTGCATTCCATCCTCCTTTCCCCAGCTGCAATCTCTCATCTGGCTGTCTTGTAGAGAGCTCCCATCGCTGCAGACGCCGCTCTGCAGCCGCGGGAGCCGCAGTCCCCAGCCCGAGTGGCACAGCCACAGCCAGGCACGAGAAAGGCTTGGCCGATGTCACATAGCACAGCACTGAGTCAGCCCCATCCCCTGTGCCTCAGGCAGCTCTGTCCAGGTCCCCATGGGAAGCAGATGGGATTACCAGAGCTCAGGAAAAGTCCTTCCAACAGAAGGGCAGAGCCTGCCCTCCTGGCTAGGAGTGGACTCATGAAGTTCAGTGTACCTGCTGTGTCTAGCCCCCACTTGCTTCCAAGAGGTTTCTTATTTTCATATTTGTTTTCATCCTTAAAGCCATGCTGATCCCTTATGTTTGAGCAGCAATAACTGCCTCACATCTGCTTTTCCTGGCTCAGTAACCAGCTGCCCCGTTTGTCACTTTTAGGATGACAGCACACTTTTTATTGTGCCTTCACCAGTAAAGAGTGGATAGGTCATCAGGCTGGATCCCCTGGGCACTAAATGCTCCTGTAGACCCTACAGAACAGCAGCATGGCTTGTGGGGAAGGCTTTCTCTCCTCTCTCATCTGTGCACTGGCTTGTTGTGTCACACATGTGAGCTCACGGTGCAGGGAGCCCCTTGTTCACAGCCCAGAGCTGGGTGTGACGTATTTTCATCACCATCATTTTGCAGGATGCCTTATGTGACAGCCCTGCTAAGCTAAAAATCATCTGGGATCCATGTGAACATCACATGAACTGTGGTTGCCCTGAATAGATCTTACAGAACTACTCATGCCTCATGGAAAAATTTTTGGAAAAGACTATTTAGAAAAACAAGTTTTGATAGTAAAATTTATGAGATGACAGACTTCCAAGGGCCCTTTTCAGTTTGCTTACAAGCACTGCAACTGTGCTGAACATGTGAGCTGTCCCCATTGTAAATCCTAATGCTGTACTCATGCCTGGGCCACTATGTTCCCAAAATTGTTCTTGCTGATAATTAACAAAGCCAGCAAATCTCAACCAGAACTTTATCTTGATTTTCAGATTTTCACTTCAGTTTTTGTCCTGGACCAATTTCCTACCACTTTACTGCCTCATTGCATCCAGGTGGTCAATCTGGATAACCCCAGATCCTGGAAGCTGGCACCACTTTTAACAGGTCAAATTCAGCCAAGGTATTTTGTTGTCCTGATTGCTGACTCTGTGACTGCCCAGCACCTTGCTGCTGCAAGGAGATTATTTCAGGGCACAGCTGCTCCAACCACCTCTATTAAAGGAAGCTCTTGGTCAGGCTTTAACAGTGCTGAGCCCTTGACCCATGGCCTGGCTGCTCCTGCCCAGAAGGGTCCCTGACACCATCTGATGGATAATTGGGTGATTACTCCATACAAACCTGGCATTGCATTTCTTTGCAGAGCCTAGCCTCTCTCCCAGGGACAGTGGTCCTGCCTTTGCAGGGGTTGGATTTAATGATTAACAGACTGCCTTCATCTCTGACAACTGCAGTTCTAATAATGACACTCTCCTTTTTGTGAGGGTCTCCAAGCACTTCACAAACAGCAATTAAGGAATCTTCAGAGGGCACCAACCTGGGGAGCAGCTGAATATTTACACAGGGCAGGGAGAAGCTCAGGGCACACTCCTCATCTGAGGATGCAGCCATCCTACCTGACTTGCAGCAGCTGCTCCAGCCTCATCTCCTGCAGGTCTGTGTGCTCTTTACCAGCTCACAGCCCATGACAGCACTGTGAAAACTGATTTGGGTGGGCTCAGGCCTTGAAGCAGAGCCTGATTCCGTTGCTCTTTTGTCTGCAGTCGCTCTGGCCCAGCTTTGGCAGCTGCTAATTTGTCAGGATGAGAAGGCTGATCTTTCTTCTTCCTCCTTCAGAAGGTGCTCTGCATGCTTTGGGCCCTGCTACAAACACACAACAGCTCAAATGGTTCTTTCAAATGGAATATTGACCCATGGTCTTGGTCTCAAACGCCTCTGAAATTTCGTGCTGTGTCCTGGATTCTAAAATGGGTCAAAGCTCCCCCAAGCATCAACTCATTCTCTCAGCTTTGCTACCAAAACTTGAGGAAACCACAGTTTGACTTTTTTTGGAATGGAAAACCATGTCTAGTCACTGAGAATGTTGTGGGTTTATGGCAGTTCACAGCCATGTACTCCCACCAGAGAGCATAAAGAAAGATGATAGTGGTTAAGACTACAAATGAAAGTACAGTTTATTTAATAGAACAGAATTTATTCTTAATTTCCAGATAAACCCCAAACCTTTAATATCATGGGCCTCAAGGCTTTGAAAGCCTAAGCACATAGATCCTGGAAAAAAAAAAAGAGAGAAGAAAGAGTTTAAACAAGATCCAGTTTCTCAGACATTGAAGTTTCCTGTGAGCACACTCACTCTACCAGAATCTGTCAGTAGGAAAGCCATGTATTGTGGTTATTTCCCAGACAAGAATTGTTTTTATAGCAATCCCACTTAACTCTTATTGGAGGAGAGTTTTCTGTGCAGCATCCAGGATTTTTCAACAGGCTGGTGCTGCTCTCTGGTAGCAAGGAGGAGATGGGCTGGTGCTGCTCTGAGTCCTGGCCAACATTTCAACAGATGACCCAACCCCAGGTACTGAACAAACCCTGTATTTACAGCAAACCTTCCCAGTGTCAGGACATGAGAAGCTCTGGTTAAAGCCACCAGCCAGCACAGACAGGTCCTGCCTAAGCTCAGGGACAGAGCTGGGCCAGCAAACTCCATCCCAAAGGGCAGCCCCTTGTGCAGGACATTTCCAGCCTCCTGCAGCCATCCAGGGCTGGCTCAGAGTGAGCCTGTGACCACAGGATGCTGGGAAGAAAAAGGAAACTCACCCCTTAGTGGGACTTCATGTCACCTTCCTCTACAATTTATTTCAATAATATCACACATAGTGGAATAGAAAGCTGAAGATCAATCTCATAACCATATTAAGACACTCTGGGGTGTATTTTATAGCACCATTAATATACTTCTTGGGTGGTTAAAGTCACCCACAGCATAAATTAATGGCTCCATAAAACATGCTCTGTCATATCCTATGGCTTAAATAACACACAATAGGCTGGGGATGTTGGGATGTGGTTGAGCTGGGTGGAAGCAAAGGGTCAGAGTGACCACCTGGAAGTGAGGATGCCAGCCTCAGGGGGCCCAGTCATTTTAAAAAAGCAAGATTCTAGAGAATCAATTACAAATTGTAGATTTCATTAACTTTCATTAGCACTCGTATTCCCAGGTTTATTAATTTCATTCAGGCATCTCTTCCCTGCAGAAGCTGTTCTGTTCCAGGGTAGGATTGTTGTGGGTGGGGCTTTTTGGCATGGAGGGAGCCAGGCTTGAAAAGCTCTGAAGTCTGGCACAGAGCAGGCAAAGCCTCTTGGTTAGAGCAGGGATCAGATTGGCTTTGCAGGGGAAGCTAAGCCTGCCATATGTTTCCACTTTCTGAAAGAAACTTGAAGGAAATGTCAATGCAGTGCCCATTAGGGACAGATTTTATTGGAGTGGAGGTCTTCGGTACCCACAGGAGTATTTAAAAAAAAAAAATTAAAAAGAAAAAAAATTAAAATTTAATAAGTAAAAATAAAAAATAAAAATATTAAAACTAAAATAAAATAAAAAAAAGGCAAAAAATAAAAACCCCCAAAAGCAAAAACAAACAAATGAAAAAAAACAAACCAAAAAAACCCAAAAAAAAGAAAATAAAAAATTAAAAAATAAAGTTTTTTCCTAGACTTTCTTGACCATGATCAAGCTGTAGAAGAAGCAAATTCCTCCTTCTAGTCTGGTAGATATTGGATCTTACCAAGTCCCATTCTTCCCCAGGAATTTTTCTTTGCTATTTTAATGTCTCCACATGAGTTAGCAAAGACCCTTCAGTAGACACTAGCTGTGTCCTGCTAAGATAAGCTATCCCAACTCACCTGTCTCAGCTGATAAACCTCCACTTCTCTGCTTCTGCTGCTTGAAAAAGAAAAGGGCTCACCTCTGATTTGTGCTGCAAGAGCTCAGCCCAGCTGCCCAAGGCACCAACACTCACCCAAACTCACTTCAGCTCAAGAGCCTCATTCTCTCCTTTCTTATCGTCCCTGTTCCCTCTGCAGATACAGAGAGAGCCTCACTGTATCCTAAAACTCCACCCCTGCTCTGCTGGGGCTCCTGGAGATGCTGTTCCCTGTCCTTCCCCTGTTGCTTTACCTCTCCAGTCCTCTCTATTTTCTCTATGTATTTTCAACACAAAATTTGCTATTCATTCCCCCTAAAAGTCCTGAAAACTAAAGCTGCATCCAGAAAGATTTCTGCTTTAAGTCTTTATGGAGCCATAAAGAGGAGGCAAAGTCTGCCCTTTTCAAACATGCTGCATGCTGACTAAGTTGGTAGTCCCTTGTGGTGGATGTGTATTAAAGCCTAATGGCTTAAATATGGAAAAAGATCAGGAAGAAAAAGCTGGGAATAACCCATCTCTCTCTATAGCAAAGTCTGGTTCAAACAACTTGAATAGAGTTGTCAATTTCATGATTTGGTTTGAAAATAAAGCTAGCCACAAAGGCTCAGCTTCCCAAAACTAACTGGCACATCAGTGCAGTATCTTGTCCACCAGCTCCACCTTGAAGGGGTTTGTTTCTCTCAAAAGTAAAGAATCAATACACAGAATATCAATAGCAATTCTGTATAAGGAATAAACAGCAAAAATACCTTTTCCCTCATAAAAACACTGAGTTGAGGAAAGATTTCTGCAATAGAGAATTGATTTCATCCTCACAAAAGGTTTATCCAAGTACCCTTAGCAAGATTAAAAGAAATAAAAAGGCAGCAGTAAGGCACAATAATGGGACAAGCTGAAGGTTTGGAAAAGGAGCAGTTCCTTCATAGTGAGGAGTAGCTGGGAGATCCCTCTCTCAGAATTACAATCCTGGCAAAAGGCAGAAGAGACAAGGCAGCAACAGACAGCACAGCCTGATCCTGCAGCCATCTGGGGCCTGGCTGTACTTTGCTCCTGAGAGTAATTTACAGGCATCAGACAAGCCACATGTGTAAGGCTGAGCACACACAAATATTCTCAGGAGCAGAGCCAATTAACACACCAAGAGATATCACTCTGTGATTTGGAAGATACACAAACCCCATCTTGCTTTTTGAAGCAGCGAAGCAGAAGAATTTGTGGCAGTGTCTGATGCAGAAACATCCCCGATCAACTTCCTCCTCCCTGGTCCCACAAGAGCATCTTGATGTTAAAGCAGCATTTACTGCACTTCTGAGCTGGGTCCAACAAAAGCAGCAGCTTTGATGTGAGGCACTGCCCCACCATGCCTTACCCCCTATGGAAAGATTCTCATCATCACTGCTATTTATAGGGAATAACAGCCAGCAGCCTTGGCTGGGACAAGCGGCTCCCAGGGCTAACCCGGCCAAGCATAAAGGGAGATGCTCCTTTCCTCCAGACAGCTCCAAAGAGGGATTTGGGGCCTGGGAGCAGGTCAGCTGGGATTGGGATTCCTGACTCCCTGCCTGCTGTCTAATATTAGCTGGCATTGTCTCCCAGCCTGTCTCGCCGAACCGCAGCCCGAATTAGCGCGTCTCGCTGCATCCTCTGCCAGCCCATCCTGTGTGCTAAACCACTCAGGGGCTGAGCAAACATCCTGGGAACAGCTCTCACAGAGTCTATGTGGGCTCAGTTGTTCCTGCAGCATTGTTTGCTCCATGTTTTCCAAGCATCATCACCAAAGTATGACGGGCTGTATCCTGGAGCTGGCATCGCTCCCCAGCGCGGGCAGGGATGAAAATCAGCTCTGCTGGGAGCCAGCTTGGGGAAGAAGCATTAACAAATGAACTCTGGTGGCAGATGAGCAGGCCAAGAAAGCAGCAGCACATGCCAGCCTCCTCAGAGTGGTATTTACAAGTTCCCAAAATTTCCTTCCTAGTGCTGCATTCAGTGTGGATGGGCTGATGGGTTTTTGTCTGCCACATGAGCTTCTTATCTTGTGCCCTCCAGCCACAAGATCAGGGCTGTCCACAACAACACCCAGCTCTCAGCACAAGGGGATGGGCCTAATGGGGTTTCAAACCAGTGCCCCCAGCAGTTTTGGTTGGCTTAGAGTCCATCTCCTCCTGCTAGCAGGGGCTGATGGCATTCATTTCCACTAGCTCATTAGCCTCTGTGGAACAAGGCTTTAAACAGAAACAGAAAGACACAGGAGAATCATATCAAATCCTGTCTTTGGGTCAGCACATAGCCCAGGTGAGGGGCTGCTTGCAGGGCACAGAGCAGCAGGGAGAAGATAGAGAGGGGGTCGTGGGAGAGTCTGTGCCCCTGAGCAACCAGCCAGCCAAGTCACAGGACTGGTTTTATAAGGTGCATGCAGAGTTTTGGACAGCAGCTATTGAAAGACAAGCGACTCATTGAATATTATCCCTTTCTGGCAGTACGATCAGCGCAGTCAATTAGCTGTAAAATCTGAATCATGTCCCTGGCAGGCAGGCTCAGAGAGGAAGCAGCTCCACCTTCCTGCTCTGCCCACAGAGGTCACGGCATCCACTGCACAGCCCTGCCAGACCTGTCACAGGCAGCCACTGCAGCAGGGATAAATCAGGATATGGCTCCCATCACACAGCAGGAACAGCTCAACTCCCTGTTCTCAGCCTGACGTCATGGAGCCTTTCCACCGCCCCAAGACCACTGCAGAAAAGCCTGGGCAATAAATCCGTCCAAGCAGCACCACGTATGGATGGACACCATCTCTCCATACATCCCTCAACACCCTTTTACTGCCAGGCTCATTTCTTTTCTTTATTGCTGTAGAATAAAGTCTTAAAACTCCTGACTTGAATCAAATGAGCTTTTAGGTGAAGATCCAGATGCATGGAAAGAGAATTGCGTTGTACAATGACAGACACAGTCCACTGCCCAGCAGAGATCCAGAACTGGGAAAAACAAGCCCATCAGAGCTCCTGCAGTGAATTACTTGCTCTTGGGAGCTGTTGCTCCCCAGTGAGTCTTTGGAGACAACATCTGAACCAACAGAGTTGTGTTTGCAGCTCTGTGCTGGCTACAAATCCACTCCTGGCATATCTGTTCCCAGTTTCCACCTCCCATATGTGTCACTAGGTCCTGGATCCAGCCTTTCCGACTGGAGATGAGTCATCCTCATCCTCCTCAGTGTGGTGGGGATTAGACCCAAGGCACATTAGCAAAGTGGAAGGCTTGCCTTGGACCAGGGCCAGTTTCAGCCTGTCGATAATTTATAAAAACACATTGCTCTTCAGCCAAGCAAGTTTCAGTTCCTAGATGATTCAGCAGCAGAGGTACAAGGAAATATAGATGTGAAAAGTCCCCGAAGGAATTTCTGTATAATTCTGCATTGAAATAAAAAAGCCCTGAGACCAGCAGCAGAATGGAAATTGGGAATTAAGGATCATTCCTTCTGTGCCTGCAGGGACTGCTAAAAGCTGGGAAATTTTTAGTGGAGTTTCAGGACAGGAGGGAAGAAAGAGCAAAGGCAGAAATCAGGGAGGTTGAAGACCCTGAGGTGGAGAAGGAAGGGAAATACAGTTCCTGGTTTTGTTTTGGCCACTTTGCACCAGCTGCAACTTTGTTGTCACTAAAAACATGAAAATCCTGTGGGCAGGTAATGGGAAAATTGGAGTGAGAAACCTCTAAAAACAGATTTTCAGAAGGCAGCCTGGAAAATGGGAAGTATAAAGAGCCAGGGACAGCTCCAAAGCCCATCTGAGCACTTTGGGTTTTGGATGTGATCCATGTCTATTTTAAAAAAGAATGAGAAAAGAAAATATAAAAGGAAAAGTACTACATAACTGCCCAATGTAAATTAATTCCTGAAAGGGCATGGCAAGCCAAAAATGAATATTTCATCTCTTCTGACCTCTTTCAGTTCATTATCCTAATTGTGAGCTTCAAGACCACAGTAGCATTTCTCTGCATGCAAAATCAGCAGGGATGGAATGGCATGAGGAGTAACAACCCTCCTGAACAGATTCCAGTGGGAGATGGAGTGGACTAAGAGCTATAAAATCACTGCAATAGCATGGAGTAACTTCAAATGGAGTTACTGAACAAATTCTGTGTGCTCAGAAACACTTTCCACAAGAGAGTACAACCCCCATTCCCTCCTTTCATCCATTGACTCTAACACCGCTTGCCCTGAGATGCCCAGGAGTGCTTTGCAAGGTCAAATGGCCATTTCTGAGCAGCCTGAGCCAATGCTGGACTCACACCACATCATGCAGAGCAGTCTCTTCCCCTCAAGAGATGTTTTCTAGCCTGTTCCTGGCAGAAACCCCACACTCACCTGTGTGCAGCTTGGCAGCCTCCCCACAGTTCAGAGAGAAGCTGTTCAGCATCCTGCAGGATGCAGCCCTGGCACCAACCCAGCCCTGTCTCCCTCCCCAGTCTGCAGCACACCTGCCTGCCCCCAGCACTGCTGGTTCTCCACACAAACAGCAATTTAATTCTTCTTTTCATGAAGAAAATCCATTCATGTTTTACTGTGCATCACAGACCTCACCGTCCATCCTTACACCCATGGGAGTCCCACCACAGGTTCCCTGACAGTCAGGACTGGCTGCTGTGCTCAGACTGTTGGAATTCCCTGTGTTTTAACTTTTGCTGGTTTTAATTGCTGCTCAGCACTGACATTTCCAAAGGATGCTTCTTTGCTCCTTTTGTGTAGAGCCTGTTTGTGTTCTTTGTGCGCTGCCATCTCTTCCCTGGAGCCCTGGCTAATGAATGCAGCATGCTGATGACCCCTCCATTATAAATAGTTTAATGTTTTTTAAATAAATATGGGATGGTGCCATGATTGTGTGGATATTTCATCCAGCCTGCAGCACAAGGAGCTGGCACTGGCAATGGCAACCATGGCTTTATTTGTCATTCTGCTGCTCGTTTGCCATGGAAAGCAAGGGAAGGGGCTGGGATGTAACGCAGAACAGAATAACACAGCAGCAGATGTGTTATTCCAAGTGTATCACAAGGAGCTGCTCCTCATCCCAGCACAACAGATGAATGCAATAAAGAGAAAACTTTTAAATTGCTATTTGCTTTCTTGAAGCTGCAGGGCTGCACGGGTATTAGCTGAGCCCCAGAGTAAACCAGAGGAAGGTACATGGGGGGAATTCTGTTATATCATGTTTCCCCTGTGTTACAACAGAATTAACACATTAGCTTGACATGTTGCTGATATAATTTATTCCTAATTTCAGAGTAAAATTTATCCTAAGCAGTAATATTAAAAACCAAACCAATAGCAACAAAGTAGAAGAGAAAGGCAGAGAGCCTGAGATCAGGTCAAATTTTTCAACATGTTAATTAAGTTTTCAGCCCATCAACTTCTGTTGTCCTAATTTCCCTTCTTTCCTTCTGGGTGTATCTGGATTTTTGCTATATGTAGATCATGTGGGTTAGATCTAAATTTGCTTGTCCCTCACAACCACTTCTCAGGCAGTAAAAACCTCCTAGAAAGTTCACCCAATGGTACCCAAGGATTGCCTTCACTCCCAGGTGGCAGAGAGCCAGGATTGATTCTCCAAAACTTCCACTCCCAGCCCACGGTTTTACCAAGGCATGGGGTGTGAACAGGGACTGCTGCCAAGGCAGTGATTTACAGCAGTGCAATCCATCCCCATGGACAAGGAGGAGCAGTGATAGCTGATACCAGCTGTTCCCCAAATGTTCCCACTGAGGAGCCAGCTTCTGCACTTAAAATCCCAGCTTCCACATTGGAGAAACCTGCTTCTCTGCTTGCAAGCTTCCTCTGGCAGCCAGGCATCCTTCAGGCTCATTGTGCTGCTGCCTTCTTGCTAGACACCTCTCCCTGACACCTGCTTCCCTCAAGGGGGAAAAGTGTGCACAGCCAGACCCAAAAATGCGCCCTCCTGCAATCCTCCCAGCTCAGATAAGCACCTTTTCCCTGCCAAACACTCATCAGGGCTCCAAAGTGCCAAGTCCAAGCCCTGTCAGCCTCTCTTCTTGAGAGCCCAGCTCACTGGAGAGCCAGGCACGGGCCTTTGGCATGGAACAGGAACAGTTAGACAGCCTCTTGCAAATGGATGGGGAAGGGAAGGTCAGGATTATTTTAAGTGACTTTGCTCTGAGATGAATGAGGAGCCAGTCTGAAGCTGTACCCAGCCTCTTGGTTGCTATTTCTGGCTCTCTCCTCCCTGTGCAGCTTCTTTCAGTGGTGGTGTCTGCCACAGCAAGGGAGGTGTCTCTACATGCCCCAGGCCTCATCACCATTTCATTTTCCCCTGAAATGGGGAGTGCTGTGCATTAAAATACCACCCTGGCATGGCATGGGCTGTGGCTGCAGATGTTAGGAAGGGCAGGGTAGCTGGGTGCCCTCAGGAGGAGCAGAAAACAGCCAGAAGCTCTCCTGCCACAGTTTCTGGCCTTAAAGAGAGGAAAAAAAACCACATAACAAAGAGACCCCTCCAAAATCTCAGCTTTGCAGAGATCAGGGTAACACCTGCCTAAGCCCAGATCCTGGAGTGTGTGCTGAGCTCAGGAGCACAGCAGAGAGGTACAATTACCTCATTGCCTCTAAACTGTGCCATTTATTCAGTGTTTTGCATGGTGCCAAGGCCTCTGGAAGAGACAGTCCTTGCCCTGAGGATCTCCCCCCATGCCACCCTGCCTGTCAGGCTGGCTCCCATGAGCCAGGGGAGACAGTCCTTGGGGGGCCCACGGTCCCCACACTGCCTGCCTTTCCTTCACTCTCTCCTCTGCCCCCAAACAGCCAAACACTTGCATTGGTGATGGTTCACTGACTGCCTGAATTTTTATGTATGTATATAAAACAATCAGAAGTGCCCTATAGATTTAAAATTCCTCTGTGAGACAGGGTGGGCATAAGTGCTATGTTATTAACCACTGGGAAAAAAAAAAACTGGGAAGATTCATTAAACAAGAGGGCAGCTGGGAAATAAACCATTTCCCCCATAGTTTCTGAACAACTGCAGTTCACAAAACATTAAATTTCTAATTATAAGCCCAGGAAGTTTTAATGTAAAAAAAGTGACTTGCGAAACAAAGTATGGATTTTTCTGCTCATTAAAATATCCCCTGAGTAATAACTTCTTTGCCCTTAATGCTGAACCTTAAGGTTTTCACAGGTAAGTAGGTAATTAACACAATTCTGGTTCAGCTACACAGCTCTGGCAGTAATGGAACTGGTTCTGCTGGGTGCTGGGCTCCCCTCTGGGTAACAGCAGCAGGGGCTGATTATCCTGGGAAGATGCATCCTTGGAAAAGGATTTCACACCAAAATACATGGGAAACAGAGGGCCAAATCCCCGAGGGCATCACTTTCCCAGTGGGAAGCAGCAGCATTTACACTCCTGCAGATGTGCCCTGAACACATTATTCTGCTCTCCAAGCAGCACAGACACCAGCACAGGGTAAAAAGGCTTCCTGGCAAGAGGGCTGGTGGTAACACACAGCCCTGGGCTGGCTCAGAGCAGTTGCCTGCTCTGTGGTCCATGTCAGAGAAGGGTTCTGTGGAGTCAGCTCTGTGGTGGGGAGGAATGAGGCTGTCAGGCAGGTTTGGATCCATGGGGAGAACAAGTCCCATTGTCACCAGGTCCCGTGGGTGAAATGACTTCTGCAGTGCAGGGATTGAGCCCTCTTAACCAGATTGGGAATGTCAGTGCTGGGAGCAAGTCAGGCAACCTCAAACAGCCTCAGAACAGACATAATTCCATCAAAGCAGTCCCCTTTATGTACCTTGCACTCAGAGGTGAAGCCCAAGGCATGTTTCATTTTAAAGGCAAGGGCTTTCTGCAATTTGCCAGCTTTGTGCACCTCACCAAGGCCAAGCAAGACTTACCACCAAAATCATCTGCCTTCCAGCCCTCCTGGGCTGACTGACAGCCACCCTCCCCTTTGCATTTCAGTGCAGCTTTCCTGCATTTATCACAACAAGTGCAGTCATATCTGCAACCACAACCAGCACAAGGCAGGCAAAGCTGGCAGCACCTTCCTTTTCATGTGGGAAGCAAATCTGCCACTAATGCACTACAGCCTTCTGACCCTCCAGCCTGGAAACTGGAACATCAGGAGCAGGAGGTCCAGCAGGCAGAGCCCTCCCTCAGCCCTTGGACTGAGCCCAAAGCCACCTCTGCCCGTGGGCCATGGCCCAGCTCCAGCAGCAGAACCTTCTGGGTGAGGGGCCCCAGCCATGGGGGACTCTGGCTCAACTCTCCTGACCCAGAGCCTTCTCAATTGCAGGGTCTCAGCCAGAGCTGGGCACTTGGTGATGTTTGTTCCAGACTACCTTGAGTGGAGGTGCCAGGTCCCCCAGGGCAGCTCCATCACCCCAAGCTCTGTGGGAGCAATCCCTGAGTGCTTGTAACAGCAGCTTTCCTACACAGCAGGAAAAGCTTCCCACTTCCAGTAACCAAGTCATTTCTCCCTGAAGTTTTGGATGAAAAATAAGATGTAAAACCAAATTATCCACTGTTTATGTACATAATTCCCTGTGCATCTGGATAAGAGCATGCCTGTGGCCTCTTTATGCTGCATCTGATTCTCATTAGGTGCTTGTGATGCCTTCTTGATAAGGTTTTATTGCTCCCCTTGACACTCTGGGCTATGCTTGGGCTCTTTATTCTCTGCAGCTGCCCTGGTGTGGCCAAGGACTGCCCAGCCCAGCCTGAGCTGATCCACCTCCAGCTCTGTCAAACAACAGCCCTGGTGCTGAAGAACTAGAAATAAAGCCAGATCTCTCCAAAGGTAATTTTGTGAATTGGCTGCTGGGGCTTTGCTTACAGGAACTGAGACCAGAGCAGGGGACAAAGCAGAGGCAGAGCCCGTGCATGGCCTGGGGCAGCACAACAGCAGAGCAGCCTTCCTTTGCACCAGGCCAGGCTCTGGAGGGATTCTTTAGCAGCTAAATTTTGCATGACTCTGTGGGCAACGCTCCAAGAAAAGGTATTTTGCAAATATATTTTTCTTTCTGTGAATTACCCCAATCCTCACTCTTCTTATCCATGTACAAAAGCAGATTGCAATCTATTTCTGGGTGAGCAGGTAAGAGAAACAAAGGGAATGTGACTGATTGAGTGTTAAGCCTCATCTTAAGCAATTTTAGTATTTTGTTCTTCAGATTCTTGGTTTGACCAGAGAAATTAATGTTCTGGGATATGCACAGAAGTAGACCAATTTCTTTCCTATAATTATTGTCACCTTCAATTGAGGAGACCATTATCAGATATAGCCTTTGATGCCTATCAGAAACATCCACCTGGACAGCATTCCTGTTTGTAAAATGCAGATTTACCTCGCAGTAAAAAATCCCTACAATAATCAGCAGCAGAAAGATTTAACATACTTAAGGATTTCTTCCACTGGCAAAGGAACAGGAGAACTACAGATTCACCCTAAACTGGAATTCATGGCAACCCTACAAAAGCAAGCAAACAAGAAACACACAGACAAAAAACTCACAAAACAACCAAGCTCAACAGTTTTTCATGAGCCACTGAGATATCTTGGCAGCCCTGATTTTCTTGTAGTTTCCAGTAACCAGCTCTTGTGAAGAAGGGAATAAACCAAAACAACAACAACAAAAAAAACCCAGTTCCTTACCACCTTTGTGGCTTATGGGAGTTGAGATTCAAGAATTTCCAGGAACATCACCTTGGCCTCCAACTTCTTACAGAGGAGTCTGAAGTCTCCCTTGCATGAGGTCTCTCCCTTGCTCCTCATTTTCCTCCTCAGCACTTTCCCCATGCCAAGAGATGAGGTTTTGTGACTCTGTGCTGCCTTTATACCCCTGATCCAGCACCCAGTGGCCAGAATTAACTCATTAAATTTATAAAGCAATTAGGATTGGGTGAGCAATTCCAAAAAAACCTCAGTGAAAGTCCTCCCATCTTTTTAAACAAATTCATTCCAGCTGGGTTCGTGCTCCTCGTGCATCAGCTTCCCACAGGGATCCATCCCAGCATGGGAGGTCAGAGGCAGAAAAGGTTTTGGAAGGGTGAATGTTAAGAGAGAAGTAGAAGCTGTATGCAAATCCTGAGTTTAAGTGAGGCCCTGTGCAAACAGGAAAACCTCCCAGGCCACATGAGCTAAATTAAATCAGCACAAGCATGGGGTCCATGAATGAGCCATGGGTCAGGGACTGGGGGAAAACAGCATTCATGGAACTGATTAATTGAAGGGAGTTGTGATCTGTCTGCAAATAATTCAATTGAGCAATTAGAGCTGGGCAAGGAAATGTTTTTGCATGTGGCAGATTCTGAAATATTTCTCTGTATTAGCTCAGGAGAAAAGGAATAAAAGCTGAAAAGTGAAACAAAATTCAGACAAGGTCCATCCTGAATCTGCTTACATTAGTTTGAAATGTTTCTTGTTTCCTCTCTGGCCTTATTATAATTCTATTTTATAATTATTTTACCTTTCAACATCAAGAACGTGGTCCAGATTGCATATCTGGAAAGCAATTTCATTCTAAACATCAAAAACATTTCAGAGTGTTAAAAAAAGCTTTCTCCAAACATCTCTTTTCAAGGTGAAAAAAGTATTTTCAAGAAGTCATCATTACTCTGGGGGAAAAAAAAATCTCCCAGTTAAAAATCCATGAGCCTTGGAGGGGGTCAAGTTCTCTCAGTTACCTGAAATGATACAAGCCATCAAACAGCATTTATTAATTGTCCAGGTGTTGGGAACAGAGCACAACCAAGGGAAGCAGGACAGGAGCATCACAGCTCTGTATCTCTTACATCTCAATCCACAGCTCTTCTTCTCATTATCTCAGTGATCCTAAATGAGGCATCAGTCAAACCCTCAGCATTTCTCCAAAGACAGGACTGGGGAGATAGTGTTTCAGTGGAGCCCCAAGATGACAAAGGGGTGGCTCAGTTCCCATCACAAAAAGCTGTAACACAAGCAGGGCATGAAGGCAATGAGGCTCCCTGCTCTCTAGGACTAAAAGTGAACAAATGTGCAGCTGGCCCTGGAGGAAACAACACATAAGGACCTGCTCTGACCCCAAACACCCTTTAAGGTCTCCCAAGGGAGGCCCTTGAAGGGTTGTTTTATGTGTGAGTATAAAGTAGGCATTGATTAGGGTTTATTAAGATTTAAGATAGCTTTGACATACAGAAGCAAGGAGAGTGTGTTGGTCAATTTTCATCATTTTGAAAGTTTCTCTGCCACATCTTATTGACATTTAATCAAATCTTCCATGGGAAATATTTGATTTGGTTGATTGAATCTCAAGAAATGAAGTTGTAAAGTTTATCTGACTGAGGATGATGTGCAGCTCACAGCCACAGCCCCTTCAAAGTGACTGGCTCAGGGGTGGGATATGAGACACCCTCTCAAACATCACTTATTAATCATAATTAATAATTTTTGGGATAAAAAACCACCACAGGAAGAGGGGCAAAACAGTTGCAGCCTGGGTCTCACACACCTTCTCAGTCCAGCAACTTTATTCTTTTTGATCCTGGCTGTGTGTGGTTGCCAAATATTTCACCCTCACATGAGTAACTTTGTCAAGGTGATTAGCAAATTTTTATTGCTTCTCTGATAAAGGTGAATGAGAAAAAGCTTCAGCTAACATTGCCAAAGCATGAGAAAGGATTACTCATCCTTCATGTCTAGATGTTAAAATTAGTCTTACACAAAAAGGTTGTTGGAGCAAAAAATCTTAAATTTTTAATATATGATTTCTCTTAAAAGGCCTTCCACCCCAGGATCTCAAATCAATTTAATTAGAAACTGTAAACTTAATTAGAAGTCAGAACAAGCCTGCCACTGAGGCAAATTTCTGATTAATGGAGAAGTTTCTATCAGGGGCCAAACTCAGTCCTGGCCAGACTGGCAAAGGCATCAGAAAGACAGACAAAACAGCTGAAAAAAGGCTGAAACAGAAACTGTCCTTATAAAACACTGGATAGCCACAACCACCACAGACCAAAGTGTTTTGGAAAGAATTCCATGGAGGAAGAAGCCCAGAATGGCACCGTGGGCACCCTGTGCTGCTGCCAGGTGCCCTGGGGGTTGTAGCAGGGTGAGGTGGAGCATTCCTGCTGAGGAGAAGAGGAACAAGCAGACCAAGGTGTCCTCAAGCCCAAGGGCTTCTCTGTGTCCCCTGCAGAGCAGTGTCACATGCAGGCTGCCTGGTTTGTCCCCAAGGCCTGGCCCAGCAGCCTGGTGACAACATCACCTGGGCAAAGCAAATAACCCTGCAGATAACACGGAAATAGCAACACGTCTCAAGAGCTGGCAAACTGTTGGAAAGGTGACTTTATTTTGCTCTGTGCCCAGGGACAAAGGACTGGCAATTTAATGACAGGGAGCTGTTTGATTCCTGACTGGCAATAGAGGAACTGGCAGAAGCACCACCTGGCTTTGTGCAGCAAAGAAACAAGGTCAAGGACTCTGCTCATCCCATCTGTGGTGTTTTCACATGGCAATTTGTATTACAGTGGGGAAGAAGAGGTCTTGTCAGAAATCAAGAGCCCCATAGTCCCCAGGAGAAGCCCCAGATGAGAGGCAGTGTGTGCCTCAGAGCTATGGGCTCCAGGTCAGCTCCCCAGAGTCCTCTCCAGGGAAGTACACTCAGTGGATATTGTGGATCTCAGATGGATCTGGTGCTGCAGAGACCTTCCAGCTCTGCTGAGGAGCTGCTGGCCTGGCTGGGGCTCAGCAGACAATAAGGGGGATAAGGGGGATGCAGATGCAGTGAGGCTCCAGCCCCCAGGGTAGGAAATGAGATCCAGCTCTGTCACAGCTCCCTGTGATGGTGTTTTGCAGGAATGTACTCCCTTTTCCCTAGACACCTCTGTACTTCACTGTCAGTACTGTAACACTAGCTTAAAGCCTTTTGGATGCCATAAGCATCCTCCTGCATGAATTATGCCCTCAGTAAAAAAACAATTTCTACTCCCAGTTACATCAATTTAAATCTTCAAACGATGATTTTGGCTTTGTATCAGCGCCTTTGATAGACACAGGCCCCCTGGGCCTGGTTTGGCTGCACTTGCACATTTTCAGTGGAGCAGCACTGGGAACATGGATTTTCTCCCATCCTTCAGTTTCCTAAAACCTCAGGTGGTTTGGGGAAAGTTGGTGCTGAAGACTCAAAGCGAGAGCTTGGCAGCAGAAGTGAGGAGCATTCCCTGTGGCAGGGCTGTGCTCAGGGAGGGGGGAAAAGGGCCTGGGATCTCCTCCAGGAAGGAATGGGCTCCAAGGGGGAACAGCATTTTCTGCTGGAGCTTCATCCCATTCCTCTATAACTGCCAGTCCCTTCACTGTCCTGCTCAGGGAACTGTCCTCTGCTTCTCTTCCAACACAAACCATCCTATGATCCTAAGGAGGCTTTTTCCATAGAGGGGATCCATGTATTTTCCCTGGATATAGAAATCAGGCTCCTTAATGGAAATTCAGCTCCATCCTGAGCAGAAAAAAAAGTTGGCTGGGTAAAGGCAAAGATGTAAACTACAAGCAGAATGAAGGAAGATTTTGCCTTGTGGTTTTATGAGGCTGGTTTATGAGATGTGTGTTACTAATGAGATATTTGATGTAGCCAGTTTACTAATGCCAAACTCCCTCAGAAATGAGAAGGAGTTTTGTCTGGGCAACTGGGGCATTAAAATGGCCCCAGAAACTCAGAATATTTGGGATGGATAGTTAAAAATAAAAAAAGGAAAGAGGAAAAAAAAAAAGAAAAAGGAAAATCCCCTTTGGATTTAGTGTATAGTCGTTAACAAGGTATCCCACAGGTAGAACATGATTTATTGAAAACTGGAGAAACTGTCCTGGTTTTGCTAGAATGGAGGTTTTTGTTCTGCTCAGGGCACTTTATATGAAACAGATGCACAGTCGATAAATCAGGCTGTCCAGCAGGAAGCACAGGCTGCATTTGCTGTATAAATTATCATGTTCTTTGTAGGTAAATGCTATGGATGAAAACAGGGGTATTCTTGCTTCTTAAAAAACATCAACTATTATTGCTGGAGAAAAGAATTCCCTTGGCCTGTAGGATGTAGCAGCAGAGAGAACAGTAAAGGCAAAACTCCCTACAGAAATCACTTTCAGAGTAAGAATTTGATTAAAAGAGGAGACAATGGGAATATGTGGAATTTAAGACCAGCAGGACGTTCTACTTTCTCAAGTTTCCCTCAGATTTCTTTCCAAATGGCTGCCCCAAAAAAGCAAACACATTCAAGCACTTTGAGCTGATAGGAGAGGCAAATCCATTTGCAAACCCCTTCTTTCTTTTCTTGGCAAGGACATTAATCAGCACTCAGGCAGTCTGCAACACGCCATGAGATCTCCAGTGATGCTGTGAGGAACCACAGCAGGGAAAGCAGCAGGACGTGGCAGTCCAAGGAGGAATTGTCTTTGTTTGAGAACTGCTAAAAATATGTATACAAAAAGCTGTAACGTGGGTGGCTTTTAGTCAGAATTTAGAATGCAGGGGGATATTATGGTTTTCCAATAAAAACTGGTGAGGAGTGATGCCATGGGAGGGGATTTCCTGGAGTTAGGTTCTTATGAATGATAGATAAGTGAGACACAGAGCAGTTCACCAACTGCCATTTCTATGTGGCTGCATTTTCACATGCAACTTTTCTGTGCCTCACTCCCCACAACATTTAAAGTCTGCTGAAAATGGGTGTTGTTTTACTGAAAATGTCAACTACCTAAGCCAAGGCTTAGGTGAAGGCAGCACTTTCCTGCAGGGAGGCACTGAGGAATTCTCTGAGCAGAGCACAGCCAAGGGTGCATGCCCCCTTGCTCCATCCTGGCTCTTTCCTTTCCTTTCTTTTTTTTTTTTTTTTTTTCCATTTAAACTGCTTAAGCTGCAGATGAAAAAAATATATAAATAGTAATTCTATATATAGTCCCAGGATAAAACTGCAGTTCATTTATGACAGCTGACAAATCTAAAACGGGCAATGTAAGTGCATTACAAAATGATTAAACCTTAAGTTCTCTCGCCCCCAGCTACAGGGCTGCATTAACATTACATTACCCACTGAATAATGCAATCTGCTGCAGTTTTATGCCAACACAAAAATATAGCCAAAATAGCCCCTTCCCTTCTATTTACAGCTGGTGTCTCAAAAGCCATCTTCCTTGTGGCAGCTTCTGCTGGCCTGAGTTTGCTCAGAGTCAATAAAACAGGAATCCTACCGAGCTGGAGTTGGTTGGAAGCATTTTCTTGGGCTTAAGCCACACAAATGGCATGTGCAATGGGCTTAGGACTCTGCTAGCAGGATTACAGAGGTATCAGACTACATATCCCCGGGGCTGGGGCTGAAAAATCAATACTGGGTACTTGGGAGAGATGTAATGGATTCAATCTGACCAAAACTTTAATTACAATTTTTGTTATGACACCAACTTTTCTATCTCTGGATCTCGTTGAGCTTAGGCAGAACATGTCAGAGCATTGTGTAACAGAGTGTTGAGTATTCCCATTATCTACCCCTCACCAGGGAAGCAGCTCCCTGCAGCAGGCAGGTCACAGGCAGCAGAGGTGGGTGGAAGTTGAATGTCCACTGACCCCCCTCATCCTTTCCAAGCTGCAGAGGTGACACAGCCACACTGCCTTTGTGATTTACCACTCTACTGTGATTTCAGGACTCATTCATAGCTGCTCATTCCTTGCTGCTTCTCGTCGTGGCATGACATGAGTGACAAGATGTGGAAAAAAAATGATATGATGAAGGAAAAATGAGCCTGGCACAGAAATTTACAGTTGTCAGATTGTTTTTTCCCAGCATAAACAGTCTTCTCTGTCTGGGGGACAACAAGCTGGGATTTAAGATGCAGGGTTTGAGAATCCAGAAAGTGGGAATGCCTTTGCACATGTGAAGGGTTTTCTCATCTCCCTCGAGGTCACATTCTGCTTTGTGGTACTGATACCACTTAATACACCATGGTCCCATCCAGCTCAAGAGAATGATTAAGGAGAGCCCCATTAAAATGCAATGATTTTTATCCTTCCTCACCCAGGACCCTTGGGATTTAGCCAGGAGTTGCCCAGGGCAGGTGTTCCATGGAGCTTCCCAGAGAAGGCACCTGAACAGTAACTCCAAGGGGAACCTCCCTAAAATAGCAAAGCCTCAGATCCTATAGCTAATACCTATTTTCCCAGAAAACACAAAGCCATGACTGTAATGAAAGCCAGCTCTCAGACTTTCATTTCAAGCAGCCTCAGTTCAGAAGGAAAAGCAGCAGCGTCATCCCATTACACATGGAGTGTGTTTCCTCTGGGGGAAAAAAAGAAATCACTCACCTTTCAAAAAGTACCATTCTGTCAATATTGCTTCTGTTCACAAAGAGGAGCTGTCAGGCAACTCAAGCTAAAATTGGCATTGTACTAAAACCTCAGTATCAAGACTTGAATGAAACCTGGCTGGAAGCACTCACAGTATTACACTTTCACCCAAAGTTTCCCAACTGCTGGTTTGATCTGTGTGACATTGATCCCTGCTCCCTCTGAAAGGCTTGATGACTTTTCCCTCTGCAGCAGCATGCACAGAAATGAAGAGCAAATGAAGAGCAGGGAGGTTTCTGGGCTCTCCAAATCTCCCTCCCCAGGCATTCACCCACAGTGGGTGCCAGCAGGGGAGCTGGCACAGGTGGGACTCAGCATGTGCTGGGACTCAGCCCCTCTGCAAAGCTTCTCTGTCCATTAGCATCCTACAGAGCAGGAATGGAGGTGTCTGAACTACCTAAATGAAGCAGCTGCTCCAGGAGAGAGGAAAATTTGTGTTTGGAGTTATCTGACTTCATGGAGGAATTGGGGGATTTTTTTCAATATTCAATCTTAATTATCAAGCTTAGTTTATTGAAAACTGTATATTTGTGCTGCCTTTATGGGGTGCTGCCAGTAGGAAACTACACTCAGGGATGTACCCCAAATTCCTGGCAAACCAGTGTCTCCCCTTTTGCTCCTTGCTGCCTGTGGCCAGGGGTTGGTACCATGGGTTGGTACCATGGGTTGGTACCTTTGCCCATACAGATGCTGGTGCCAGAGCAATCCTTCCTGTGTGATCAAACCAGGAGTGAAATGTAACCCACTCCTACTCCTGCCACGTTCAGACATCTCCAGGATACTCCTCTTCCCTCTGCTGCCTCCAAAAGCTCTCTGAGGATCACATTTTTCCTTCCACTCCTGCTTGCTCCGTGGTCCCTTCCCTTCCCTCCATCCCACTGTGTTCCCTGGTGGGTGATGGTGCCCAGGGTGTGAAGTCACACAAATTGTCCCATCACTGTTACCATCCCGTGGCCCCCTTGGGAACACACATTTCTTTCTCTGCTCTGTCTTGGACTAACAAAACTCAGCTGCTGCCTGGTGGCAGAGTTAATTAAGCTCCTCCCCAGCTCCCCATTACCCACAGTTTGAAATACACAGTTTGTTTGCCAGCACCTTGGGGTGTTATTACTATCATTTACACCATTCAATGGCATATAAAAGCAACTGTTTATTTATCAAATACAAGTAACAGCTTTTAGGATTAAAAAAGAAAATCCTGGGGTTTTTCTCTAATCCTGGCCAGGCTGTGTGCTGAGGGGAGACCTTGCTTTGCGTGGAGCAGGGCTGGGTTGTGAACACTTTGTCTCCTGTCAATGCTATTCCTTTTCCATTTGGTTTGAGAGTTTCTTGTTGCTGCTCTTCTGTACTTGCAAATGGAAAGGAAGTAATGCAGACACGGAGAGAGATTTTAAAGGCAGAGGGAGCAGGATTTGATAGCCCCATTCAAATAATTCTCTCATCAAAATCCTGTTTTCTGACTCAGAGATAGTTGATGTTCAGTCCATCAGATGCAGGTGAATGGCCCATGGGGTGAAGGACAGTTCTGTAACAGACATTGTGCTGGAAAGGGGAGAAAAGTCCTCCCAGAACTGTGCCAACACTGGTTGCACCCAGAGCACCCCATTTAAGCACCCTGTGTTTCTGTACCAGCTGCAGTTCTAGACATGTGCAAAGACACCCCACCAGGCTCCTTCTAAATGTGACTTTTTAGAGAAAGAGTCACAGTAAATCTATCAGGTCAGAATAAGCAGTGATAGTTATGTCAGTTCTTTAATCCAGCTACAGTAACTGGCTCAAGAAAAAACCACTTTTAAATCCCAATGCCTTGCTGCAGGCAGCCAGCAGGATGAGTGGGGCACAGCCAGACCAGGAGCTGCACACTGCTGTAGAGTTGGTGCTAATGCAATTTAAAGTAGATAAATATGAAAAATAGGTGCATAGATGGCTGACAAAGAGCAAATCACCAGGAGCCAAAGCATGTTTAAAGAATAGGATTTGTAGACATCTCCTGGCTGAAGGATTACGTTTAAGTGTGTGAGAAGCCATCTAATAACGCTCACAATAGCACACAGCACTTACTTCACTACACAGCAGAGGGGACTGGGAGAAATGAGTCAAGTTTAAATTTCTCTTTACCTTCCCTCAAAGAATATATATTTTTAAAAAGCCAGTTTGCTCAGTTATTCCCAATAACCCTGTGCTCTGTCCCTTCTATATCCTATGGCTGTATGAACATGCACTCCAGGCCAGCACAGATTCACCACAGCTGCTGCTGTGATTACCCACTTCTGCACCACTGAGCCTTGACCCCTGTGGGGCTGCACCATGCAGGGTGCACCTGAGAGCATCTTCTGATTTGTGGAGGACCTTATATATCTGAACCACCTCAGTGGATTAGTGCAGTTGTACTACAGTGTCTGGAAAATTAATATGCCAGCTTGTGTGCCCAGCTAGGAGTCTCTTAATAGAGACTTCTTGCCTTCACCATGATAATGGTGTTAAGTACAATCTGACATATAGCTGCAGAAAAGGTCTCTGAGGAAGACCAGATGCACAAGTGCATCTGGGAAAAAAAAAATAAACAAAATACCTTCAATGTGGTACTGACTCCCTGGTGATTTTTATATCTGAGGGCAGTTGTGTATTTGCTGCTTATTCTAAGAAATCACATCTCTCCTGAGCCTTTGTTCAGTGTAAGGAGCCTGCCTGCTCTCCTGCTGGCTTTTATTATATTTGTATTGACAAGAATAATGCTGCCTTGTGGGCAGCTCAGTGTGCTGAACTTGGAGAGAGGTTCTCTGAGGATAAGAGTGGCTGGAAACAGACACAGGGCTCGCTCAAACCCAGGCAGGCAGCGAGGCAGCGCTGCAGCGCTAATCAATTCTGGGGAAAGCTGAAATCCATCCATTCCAGGGCTCCCAGACAGCCCAGCATGGATTAAGGGCTCAGTTCCCCATCCTCTCACACCGAGGGGGCTGGCAGTGTTTTGTAGCTCGCTGCCTTTGAACTTTACTCTCACACAAATAACTACACGAGGGGTCTGGTGTGAAGCATTCATCCTTGTATTGACTGTGGATTTGGGCTTTCAGGCTGCAGTCTGTTCTCTTCTCCTGCATGGCAGGCACACAGCCTTGGTGTCTGAAGGGTGGGAGGGGAGAGGCAAAGAAAAAGAAGTGGAAAAAGGAATAGAGTTTGTGTTGTACAGCGATAGATGCTGTGTGTGCCATGAGCACACCAGTGCCAGTGGCCAGGGCAGAGCTGCCTCTTTATCTGCAGGGCTCAGCAAAATATATTACCTGTAATAATGTGTCTCATATATACAACTGCCTTTCTGGATATGCTTTGAAATGTTTAATGATGTGTGGCTGAAATGGAATGATCTCTTCCTAATGAAATGCAATGGAAGGAGAGCGCGCTCACATTAAGACATCTTATCTGTATGGGCAATTAATAACCTGGGAATTAAAGCAAAGTATAAAACCTAAGAGTTTTAGCTAAAGCCATGGGATATGAGCAAATGAAACCCAGTCAAGTTTCCACAATGGTTTGCTGTAGTGAAATCCAGATGTCAGGGAACCCCACCTATCAGCTACTCATTTCTTTTAGACTGTGGGCTTCTCAGTCATTTTATGTCCCTCAGCTGTCTTGAAGTTCATATATTCATATAATTATGTTGCTATAGATTTTTCTCTCAAGTCTGTGGACATGTTTTAAATTAAAACAGTCAAGGGCCAATTGCTTGAGTTACCAATGTTACAGTGAAGACTGGACTGGACACATCACAAACATTTATTCCAGGACCCAACCTCAGTGGTTCACCAACATTGTGAGTTCACTAAATCAAGTTCACTAATTCTTACAATCACTTTGACAGCCAATTAATGTGTTAAATTCAATGCTTTTTCATAAAGAAATGCATTCCCTTAGGTGACAAGTCACAGAAGACTATACATTCTCTGAGGAGTATGCAAGTTGGATTAAAAAGTCTAACCCTAGCGCTTGGTTATGATGAATGTTCTTTGAGCAAAAAAAAAAAGTCAGTTGAAAATCTGGATTGAATTGGATTGGATTATCCAAAGTATTAGACGTGAGGAATATTGAAATTCTGCTCTTTGATTTTGCAAGATTACTTTAGTAGATTCTCCTTATTGTAGAAAGAAATAATCCAAAGGCCAAAAGTTATTTAATTTCATAGTCTCCATTTTAAACATAGAGATCTGCTGATAACTCCTGGCATATTGCTCTTGCACAACTGCAATAAGTGAAAAGGACTTCAAGCTTGCAGCAAAGTTCCATTGCACTTCAATATAATGATAAATTGTTTTTCAGTGAGAAGTTCCTGGCATGCCTTGACTAGGCAGAAATATTATTTGCATTCTTCCATAAAGAACTTTAGGTTAGAATCATTAGCCACCTTATATAATTTAAGATGCAAAGAAACCAATATATGATTAAAAGTAGATCACAGGGAAGTGACTGTAAAATTGAATTTTAAATGAATGATTTCAGAAGACTATCTTCATCTCACCATGCCTTGTGGTATGTATTTCACCCTCCCTACAGATTTAATAAAAGCATTACTCTGTCAGCACTTGGTAAATATTAAAATAATAATACATGCTGTAATTACTTTCCAGACATTACTAACATGTTCCGATCTGCATAAAGCTTGACTCTCAAGTTACACCAAAACTTTAAAGAGGAGGAAAATGGTTTCCTGTTCCTACACCATTTACAGGAGGGGCCAGGTTAGCAAAAAGGCTTTGTACCCAGCTGGGTCCTTGTCCTCGTCCCAGGAGGAGATCAGGACATGACCAAGGGGTTGGTGCACACTCGACTTCATCGAGTTTCTGCCTCCCAGGGCTGGAGGGGACCCCACCCCAGCTGGTAACAGGCAGCTGCACATACAGATCTAGCAGGGGGTTGTTTGTTTAGGGACAAAAATGCACATTATAGCAAGAGAATGGTCCATTGCCTTAGCAGAGGGACCTCTGGGGAGACACTCCAGGCTGTGTCCTTGGGCTGGCTGCTGCTGGAGTTTGGTGCTGCGCTGGGAAGGAGAGGGTGAGCTCATGGAGAGGGCATTTTGGGAGACATAAGCAGTTGGAAGGGAAGGGTTCGTGGCACTGCTGTTTATCAGGGCCTGTCACCACAGGCACAAGGACCAGTGATTAATTGGTCAGCCAGGGTGTATCAGGCAGCTTCCTGATTTCACATTTGTGTCCTGTTATCCTGCAAAAGCTTTAGGAGAAACTAAAGGTGGGAGAAGAGATGATGATGCCCTTGGTGAACAGGAAAGGGTTTCAGTGCTGTGGCTGCTGCAGACTCAGAGTCAGCAACCCCTGGGCAGCACAGGCTGTGCTGCTGCACACACCTGGAAGGGTGACAAGGACCCACTTCTCGTCTGGTACACCCCAAGCACCTTTGGATGTGTGTGCACCTTTGGGGCACACTTTGGGAATGATACCAAAAAGCTCAGCCTGCACAGCTTCTGCAGGAAGGTGTCAGTGGACTCATGTTCTGTATTATGCAAGAGGCTGAGAACAGTATTTGTTCTGATTTCTTTTTTAAGCTACAGATTATTTCCACACCATTGCCTTGCACATTTGTGATAGAAATTGAAGCACAATTAGATTTAGTATTTTGGTCTAAAACCAGAGGTAAGTGAAAATGGTTTCTTATGCTGCTCTGTTGCATTGCAGATCTGCAAATGGGGCTGCCACATCCACTGATGCCACACGGGCAAGGGAAGAAAAGTGAGGGGCTGAGTGGTGAGAGGCGGGAACTGGGCTGGAACACAAATGCAAAACAACCCTGTGGGGCCACATAAAGCCTTGAGCACTGTCATCCCTTTTCTTCCAGGAGCCTTAACTGGAGACAGAGCTCTCACCTGATGAGCAGAGTCCCAGTGCAGACAGCTCTGTGCTCATGGATTTGCACCCTGGTGACCCATGGTGACATGGGGATGGGATGAGGAGAGGGGTCAGTGCCAGGGACTGTTTGAGCTGTCTCTCCTAGGAAGAATTACCTCTCTGGTGTTCCAGAGGAATGGAGGAGTTACTCCCCAGTGCCCCATTCTTGCTTTTGTCTGGGATATGGACTTACACAGCCAAAATAAGGAATTGCTCACTCTGCCAACCTACCTGAGCAATCAGCTCTTTAATTTTGATAACATTATCTTATGTTCAGTACCTACTTCAGGATGATTTCATATTTTAAAAGATTTTGTAAAAAAAGTGTGTGTGGGCTTATGGCAATTGTAATAAAACAAAAGTTCTAATGGGAAGAAGAGCCAACATATTTTCAATTCCCTTTCCCGTAATAAGCAGTAATTCAGCATTCCTGTCATGAGATAAGAATTACTTTGACAAGAATTTTCTTTTAATAGCTCTGTCTGCAACAGAGTAAATTTCTTTCCTTGTCATTACAGCTTCTGGCCTGCAGTAAATGCCTGAAGACTGAGTAAAACTGATGGCAGCAACCTGCCATCCCGCACATAAACAATGCACACACCACCATCTCTTCAGAGGGTTTGAAAAGCATTTCACATCCTTCACTGTTTAAATAAAGTCTTTGAAAGACTTGGAAGCGTTAGAGCTCTCAAAGAATCCTTAATTAATTTTGCTGATTTATGCTTTTCACTAAGCATGGGAGGAAGCAAAGGGCACACACTGAGAGCAAGATCAAAACCATTTACTTGTAGGAGGCACATGGACAAAAAATAACATGTACAGTCAATAAAGCTAAGGAACTATGGCTGTTGGGCCTGAAGGGTTAGACTGAGAAGCTGGTGTGATATCTGATGTGTTTAATATGAATTAATGCAAGACAAGCAGCACGGACAGTTCCACCCAAAGCAATCCCATGCCAAAATCTGGGTCTGCAGTCACAAACCTCTGCTGATGGCAGGAGCTGGCTGAAGCTCCCACCAGGGCTCTCAGTAACAGGCAGGGGTGTGACATGTGGCTCCTGAACAAGATGTAGGATCTCACTGGTGTTGTTTGACCTTGGAGCTTCTTCAGCTTCTTGTTGCTGTACCTGTCACAGCTAATGTAAACTTCCATTCTCCAAGTGCCTCCAGCTCCTCAGCCCTTTTCAGCCCAAGGGTTTGCTTTGGGATTACCTACCAAGCTGCTGGGTGGAAGTTTGACTCAGCAGGTTTTTCAAACTCTGGGAGTTGTTCAGTCTTTATCTCACGCTGTGGCTCCACATCCTGCTGTGGCCACCCAGCCCTCCTTTTCATGAGTGTCCCACGGCATCCTTGGCACTGGGTATCCAACAGAACACAGCTCCCTGTTCCTCACCCCTCCCTCAGGAATGTAACTCACGTGGAAAGTATGACAGCAATTGTAAATCTCTAAAGGTCACTGGCAGCGAAATCACGTTCTGCCAAAAGTCTCTAAAAGTGTTTGAGCTCCATCAATCAATCTGTGACCACAAATATCTGCAATAAGACACAGAATATGTCCATAGTCAGCTTGGATTTTGTAGTCCTTGTTCTGAACAGACAAGACTGCAAAATTGAGCAGAAAGCAAGAATTCCCTGTGATGCCCAGGTCTGAGCAGCTCTGTGATCATGCACAGGCCCTGGTGCACACCTGGGTATGGGCTGCTTAAAATGGCATTTTTCACCAGCAGCTAATTGTGCTTAATGTTTAGCAGAAACAGCACAGCAGTCTCAGCAGATGTCTTATCCAATTGATTCTTAGCAAATTCCTCTTTTTTTTCTTCTCCTGAGTGAAAATTGGTTTCATTGCAGCATCTAAATGTGATGGGTATTTTTAGATCTATAATTTCTATTTTTTTTTATAATCTGCTTTCTGCCCTCCTCACCTCATCCTGTACTAAAAGCTGAAAATGCTCCTGCTTGTTGGAAATGCCAAAAAGTTCTTTAATTTATTTATATCTACCTCACTGCTGTCTGCAACTTGTCCCAAAACTTTCAGATACAACTGTCTCACGAGGCTAAGTGGACTTGAGCTTTAATCCTTGGCTGGGGTTTGACTTTGTTATCCCTGTGCGCTGGCTGACACAAACAGGAGTTTGTCACCATGAGCTGGGGTGACCACTGACATCCTGGTGTCTTGTTTTACAAATACTCTCTTTGATATCCCTTCCCACAGCATGGCACAGGTCATGTAGCGTGCCCATAAATGCTTTAAAAAAAGAGTAAAACCTCTGGGGCTGCACCCAGTGTTATAAATAAAAAATCTGCCAAGTTTTTGGGGGAAAAAAAGAGTTGCAAAACCAGTTAAACCAGTTGCTGCTAAAGTGAAGTTCTACCTGTTTGTTATTGTAATCACCGGTCTTTTTAGGTAATTGCTCCTTTCGTATCGGTAAGACCCTGCCTGAGGCTAAGTTGATAGTCCTTCTCCCCAGACGGTGAGGGGAGGGGACATGGGGGGGCATCAGAGAAAATGCAAAATAGCCTCGAGAGCAGCATGCCATGGGAGGCTACTCCACCAAACTTACCGAAAAGACCCCAAAAACAACGAGCCAATACAGAATTAAGAAATTAGAGTGATGTCTGGACGTGCGGAACAGAGTGCCGAGCCTGCAGAGACGCTGATAACCTTTGTTGCCCCTCGCCCTAAGAACGCTTCAGCTGAGGTGAAGATCCTGGATGGCGCACCCGAAAGCCGGGGAATCATGGGGCTGTACCCGCTGCTCTTGTGAGGACGGGACCCCCAGCTCTGTCCCCTAAGGGACAAAACTGCACATTCCTCCTCCGAGTCATCCTGGGAGAGACAATGGAGGCCGCGGATCTGTCGAGCATCCCAACCTTGAGCGGACCACTTTTAATAAAGGCATTAAAAGAAGGCAAAGGCTCCTGTCCTGTTTATATCACCCAGGACCTGCGGTGCTGTCCGAGCCTGTCCTGCTGGGAAAAGTCTCCCTCCTTCCCGACCCCTTCCCGGGAGCCTCTGACCTCAAATTCCCTCCCTGCAGGCGGGCACACACAGCTGTGGTGACACGAGTGCCACTGTGGGTGCCCGGTGCCCGCAGCTCCGTCTCTCTGGGCCCCAAGGAGGGCAGCGGGTCCCCAGGAGTGGGCGGCTCAAGCCCTGCCCACCCCTCCAAACATATTCCAGGGGCTTTGTGCCATCCTGCACCGCTGGCAGTGCCTTGTCCCAGCGTTCTGCCCATGCCTGATCCCGGGGAGGATGTGCAGGGAGCGGATGGAGGCAGGCGCGCCGCGGGGCTGTCCCCGCTGTCCCCGCCGTGCCGAGCCCCCGTGGCCGCCGCCGGGCCCCGGTAGCGGGGCTGGAGGAGGAGCGAGGAGGCCGCTCTGGGAAATGCCTGATTTTAGATCATTTCTTCTTGCTTACTAGAAAGATTTACAGCTTTTTCTTTGGCATTCAACAGATATGCACAGTCCAGTTTTCAGCCCTGATCTCCAAATAAAGCAGATTAAAGCCTGAAATTGTTGCTCCTGTTGGAAGACAGCATTCAATCTGCTTGATCAGAAAAGTGTTTGTAGCATCTAAAGGCTGCCATTGATTATTATCTTAGCTGAAATACACATTTTTATGGCTAAACTTGAGCTGACATCCTGGTCTAATAAAATTTCCCGACAATCGATAGCAATTAGCAGAATTTGCAGCTGTCACAAGTGATGTAACACAATTGTGCCTTGATCTGTTAACTCCCCTGCATGTCCAGACACCTTTCTCTCTCTCCACCTGGTGACAGAGTGTGACAGGAGCTGCTCAGCAGCTTTGCTGACACCAAACCTCGTCACCAAACGGGAGCCCCAGCCCTGGATTCATCTGGTACCAGCAAAGGGCTCAGGGGGGCTCACTGTCCCCCCGTTCTGAAGGGCAGTGTCACACTGGCTCTTTGCCAGCTCTGAGCTCCTCCTACTCCTGAATTTCTGGCCTGTCCAGACTCCAGACTCAGAATTATAGAATCATAGAAAAGCCTGGGTTGGAAGGCATCTTAAAAATCATCTAATTTGAACCCCTCCTGCCATGGGCAGAGAGGGCACTGACTGGGTCAGCTTGCTCAGGGCCTCATCCAGCCCGACCTTGAACAGTTCCAGGGCTGTGGAATTGTTCAGCCCCCAGAGAGGCTGCTGCACCTCCCCAGACTGGTGTGCAGCAAATCACTTCCTGAGGCATAACTCATGAATATAAGCAGGGTCATTACTTTTCAGACCCCAATTTCTTTTGAAAACCTTCATGCCAGTTTCAGGGCAATGCAGTAAACAAGCCTAAGTGCACTAAACTAAAGATCCAAGCTGCTTTCTGCTCTGCATCTGTCAAAGCAGTCAATACGCTCATGGCTTGCTGCGATCAGTGGCCAAGAGCTGGGGGAGGACACGTGGGCAGGCACTGCACAGTCACTCAGCTCGTTGCTAAAGGGTTTTTCTTTCTCAAGGAGAACAGAGCCCCTGCAGAGGCAAGCTGCAAGCTCTCCCCTGGGCTCCAAGGGATATTTCATGTGATAGCTGAAGGATATCTAATAAAATGACCGAGCTCTGAAACAATGCAAACAAACATCAGCTGCAAATTGATCCGAAACCTCTGCTCGTTCTCTGATCTGTTACTGACACAAACCTTCCTCAGGCAGGGAACAAGAAATGGAGGTCACTAATTTGCTCCTGACAGAAAGCAGAGCCCAGCTTCTTCAAGATTATGGGAAAAAATATATACAGCAAAATGTTTCCTAGATGAAAGATTTGAATTATTTTATGCTCGCTAACTGCTTTTCATATCTAGCACCAGAGTGTCATTTCCAGAGGAGCTCAGTCAGAGACATATAAAGGGGAGAAAACTTTGCAAGCTCTATTTGCCTTCAGCAGATCCCTGCTGTTTGCCCAGAAGTTAGAATTCAGCCAGTGAATTAGTACTTTTACTCCATCCATGTTCTCAGAACTTGCTTTATAAAGAGAAATACAAAGTGATGTGCACTGGTACATCCACACACACGCATGTAGGAGAAACTAAGAGCTGTAACTCTGTTTTACATTATGCTCTGCTGTACAGCAGAGATGGCTGATCCCACATTGCAAGGGTTTTTTGTCATTCACATGGTGCTACCACTGAGGTTTGTGGAAAGTTTCCTTGAAACTGGTGGCATGGAAAACTACTTCAGGCTAGGTATAAGAACATTTAGCTCCTTATGGAGCTGGGGCAGGAACCAGTGCCCAAAGGTTACACATGAGGCAGGAAGGCAACTCTGAGCAGAGGATATCTGCCAGGTATCTCATCTGCACGTGAGAGAGCACACAGGTCATATCACAGCTGGGAAAATATGTAAAGATGGAAGGTTTGAGCAGTGTCTGTGCTAGAAAGAGGCTTACAACTACTAACAGATAGTGTTTGCTGGTGTTTGAAATGTGGGAGTTAAGGGAGGCGTTAAGTCTGCATTAATTTTTATGTATATAAAAGGATATTTGGCATGCTTCCTTGTCCAGACAGCCTGATGCCCACAGCTTCTGTAGTGCCCATGATCAGAAGAGCAGCTCTGGATGAGACCTTCATCCCATTGCTCCCCCCTGGAGATGGGGGGAGAGGGGGAGAGGAAAGACAGCTTTTGGACAGGGCTTTATACATGAAATTCTCACTCAGCCCATGGCCCTGAGGGAGAGAAATGCCTTACTTGGCATGTAAAGGTAATGGACACAAGGACTAAAGTCTCTCTAATGAGAAGAAAACACCGCACAGTTTATTAATTTAGGCTTCTGGAAATTAGTTTGCTGAACTTAAGGGCTAAATACAGGTGTTAAGCCCAGCCATCCCCACACTACATTACACATTCTCCCTTACATACATAATCACTGTCTATTTAGGGTTTTCCCATATTGCCTGCTGTTCTGGTATCTAGGCAATGATTCTCATACTAGGAACTTGATACCTATTTTTACAGTCCTGCTAAAGTACTAACTAGGAGTGCTTTAGTCTGTCCTGAAATCAATTCCTAATGTTACTGTAGGAGCAAACATAAAACTTGATGTATTTTTCTCCACAGGTTAATATCATATGTTTCTGATTGAGCAAGGAAAAAAATAATTTCCTTATGGGGTGGATTTTGTTATGTCTCTTGTCTCTTGTACAGGCATGGAGGAGGGGAAAACCCTTAGAGGATTAGGATCAGGACCAAGACCCCATGTTACTGTGTAAAACCCAGCTAGGGGAGTTGTTTCAGAAAGCTGCTCTTAAAACTGAGACAATTTGGTGTTTCTGTCCATATTCCTGTGTGCAGGTGGCCACATTGCAGGTGACAGCAGCAGTGAAGAAGGCAGAGCTGGAGATGATGACAGGTACCAGGTCACCCAGAGGGACAGCCTACCCCAAAGTGTACAACTAAAGCTTTCCCTACTTTATTTTTTTTTTCCCTTCTGGTTGGACAGAAGACAGATTTCCAGTCTGCCTGAGGTAAGTAGATATATCCATCAGGAACACTCTTCCAGCTTTGCAACTGAAGTGCATCTGACTCTGCCCAACCTCACAGACATTTCACAGGGAAATGTGCTGTGCTCTGATACTGCCACATGAATCAGCCAGTGCTTCTTCTTGGTGTGCTCTAAACTGCATGATCAAGCATGGCTCTTAATAGCTGAGTGATGATTCATTTATGATGGCACAAGGACAATCCAAGTGAGTTTTTACCTTTCATCCTCAATGTAATGGGCTCTGTGCATTCCAGTTTCAGCAAGGGCTGAGCAAATTCAACAATCACACCAGTATTCAGCACTTTTTATGCACAGATCTAAGCCCAATTGCTGCTAAAATTTTAACGAGACCAGCCTTTTGCATTAACTGCATAACAAGAAACACAAGGTTGCCTCAGGTTTGGGGTGTTTGCTCTACACTGGATGCAGAGTCACAGTTATGGAATATCACATCATTCTATGTGCTTTAACAGCTGCAGGAGGAGATGCAGGGTCTCTGCAATCTGAGCAAGCTGCAGTGCCCTTCTTGTCCCCAGCTGCTCCATTAAAACAAAACTCAGATGCATTAAGAACATTCCCAATATTGCTTTTCTGTGTGAGTAAAAGCAAGCAGGGAGAGAGGCTGTGTGCTGGGGAGATAATCTTTTAGCAAAGATGTTGTCTGTGATACAAAAGGAGGTAGGGAATGCTTGAGTTATACAAACATTCCTGAAATAGCAGGAAAACTTTAGCAGATGTTCCCTCCATCTAATTTCCCCCCTTTCTCCTCTTTTTGTGTGTGGCTTTGCAGATCTCTCTGCTTTTTAAAATCTCCTTTTGTATGAAGGGCCTGCATTAAAATGTCAGGCTTTATTTTTCCAAAAGACAACTGCCAGAAATGAAACCCCAAATGCTCGTTTCAGAGCCAGGCAAGGATCTCTTGGGAACTGCTGGGAATCCCACCCCTATTTCTGATTAGGTTTTCATCAGCAGAGTAGGAGCCAAATTCTCAGTTGCCTGAAGGCTTTCATCTCAATGAGAATCAGACTCGGAGGAGCTCTAAGGTATCAAATCATATTTACTGTCTCTGTTAGTTATTGGCAAGGCGTCTGGAAATGCCTTGGGATTAGTGTTTTGATTAGAATATGATCATAACTTTATAAAACACAGATAAAAATGATCTCATTTTCTGAGCCAAGAACTCAACAGACTTCAGGAAGGAATAACTTTTAGCAACACTTTCTGCAAGGAGCTTTAAAAAGGATCAAAATCCACTGCTGAGCAGAGGGGGACGATCCCTGACAATTTAGGATTGGAACAAGGACTTTTGTCAGTTAATTACTCAGCATCCCCCGGCACAATTTGCTCAAGGACCCTCTAATGCCCTTGGTCACAGCTGGAGCTGGCATAGAATCCATGGAATCTCCTGAGCTGGAAGGGACCCACAAGGATTACAAAGTCAAGCTCCTTGCCCTGCCCAGAGCAAGCTCCAGAATCACACCATGTGCCTGTCCAAATGCTAATAATGGAGAGGGACGGTTGACAAATCTACACTTTTATGGTGAGCAGGACAGCCCTTTTTCCTGTGGACCTTAGTGGCAGCAGTGGGTCAGCCTAGCTGTAGAAAGTTCCATCCTGAAACTCCCCTTTCAGTGAGCAGACACAGTGAATAATATATAACATATATGTTATATATTATATATTATTTTGTTATATAAAATATGATATATTATTAATATAATATATCATTATAATATCATATATAAATATATATGATATAATATATAATTATAATATATATTTATATAACTAATTATATATTATTTCTAATATATAATATATAACATATTTATTATATATAATATATGATATATAAGATATTATATTACATATTACATCTCATATATCATATGTTATATATATATATATGTATATGTATTCAACCATATAATGGTGACTGGGGTAGGGCAATGAGCAGCAAAGAGGGGTATTTTAGGGTGGCAGGTTATGGCAGAAGGGCTGAAACACACAGCCTCTCCTTGGGTGCATCCTTGGCTCTTCCCTGTGCTCCCCCCTTTCTCTCCCTGCTCTGCTCGCAGCTCCTTCCAGCAAAAGCTGTCTCAGTTTCCAGCAGAAAGGGTCCCTAATGCCACCCTTTATGGAAAGCAGCCCACAGAGGAAAGGCTAATAAATGACAGATGATGAAAACACCCCCTGGTTAGCGAGGATGCTTCCCGCCCCCTGTGCAGGGACACACCTGCGAGAGGGACCCGTTGTCCAAACTGCATTTTTCATGTGCCATCCTTGCACTCTGGGCACGTTTCATTAACGGTGCGGCTCGATGATCTCACAGGTCTTTCCTAACCTGGGTTATTCTGTGATTTTGCTTTGGAGGGAAGGAGCCGGGAAGGGTCTCCTGCCAGCCCGGGCAGGCTGCGGGTGGCTTTGCCCTCTGCTGGATAAAGCCAGACCTGCTGATTTTCTCCTGATAGCAGATCTTTTTGCCGAGGGGAACATCGCATTTCCAAAGCGGTTCAGCCCCAATGAGTGTTTTCAATCCCACCACCTTACTCTGCTGAGGCAGCTGCAGATTTGCATTCACGGTCCGAATAGGCTGGGAAGGAATGGGTCTGTAAGCACTGATAAAGTTAAGGGAGTGAGAGACACAGACACTGCATTGCACAATACCTAAAAAAAAAAAAAAAAACCAACCCAAAAGCCAAAAAAACCCACACAACAACAAAAACCTGTCAGGCTGTGTCTGCTACTCTTTATTGTGACCGTCCTTGTTTCTTTGCAACCTAAATACTCATACCAATTTCAAGTGAGCCTATCAAGATGGCAAATCCAAAGTATATTTGAGTTATTGATTCAAATAAAGCAACTCAAATACATCTTACTTTGAAGCCTATTTGCAGTAACAGGATGTGCCATCTGCTTCTTGCAATGGTGCAGGGCAGAGACTTCAGCTCCAGAGACATATGGGAAATGGGAAGGGGTTTATTCATTTTTAGATATGAAGCTTCAGGAGCAGAGGCCATCAGAATCCCTTGGGGGATGAGGGGCTGGGAGTTCCTGTGTGCCAGCCCACACTGGCTGGCACTGGCTGAGGGTGGGCACTGGGGACAGGGTGCCAGGGCACTCTGAAACCACGTGAGGGCTTGGCCACCAGGTAAAAATGATCTCATTTTCTGAGCCAAGAACTCAACAGACCTGAGGAAGGAATAACTTTTAGCAACACTTTCTGCAAGGAGCTTTAAAAAGGATCAAAATCCATGCTGAGCAGAGTGAGGCCATCCCTGACAATTTAGGATTGGAACAAGGACTTTTGTCAGTTAATTCCTCAGCACCCTCCTGGCACAATTTGCTCAAGGACCCTCTAATGCTCTTGGTCACAGCTGGAGCTGGCATAGAATCCATGGAATCTCCTGAGCTGGCAGGACACCACAGAGAAGGACAGTCGCCATTCCAGGTTGTGCCAGTGTTTGGGGAAACCAATGGATTATTCCCCAGTGCCTGGGTCCAGCATTGGGAGTTTCAGAAGGAGTTTTGGATGGGAGATAACTCCCAGAGGCAGGAGCATTCTCTTCTCCATGAACATGGTCTCCATGGTCGAGCCTCTCTGGTGCTTTTGGCTGGATCTGCAGGGGAGGGCTGCCTGCCCTGGCTGTAGCAAACCCCTCTGTGTCCATCCCTCACAGGGATCTGACTGGTACCCCCAGAGGGAAGAGAAATGCACTGGCACCATCTGGCATTTTGCAGCCCATCTTAAGACCAGGTTCCTGCTTCAAAAACATCAAGGACTATTCACAATATAGCCATCAACTATTTAATCACTTTCATTTATGGTTTGAAAGCCCTCCTTTAATTTTGGTTCCAATCCAACAAGTTCCTGAAGGGTAAGCAGGGTCTGAGGAGGGTAAATGGATTATCAGAGGTCACCCATAGTGGCACTCCCACAGTGACAAATGAAACAAAGTGATTCAGACCACCCACGTACCCCCACCAAAAGAAAACTGCAGGAATTCTGCTTTCTTACCATTCATCAGAAAGATATAAACACAAACAGATCCACAGCATCATCTCCTTTGACTGATTCCAGCCCAGTGCCATTTCAAATAGCTGCAGTGTGAAATCCAGTTATTTCACATTGGCTGTGCTGCACTTGAAAGACAATAACATTAATTTTTATTGTAACAAACAGCTTTAATTAAACTTGAAAAATAAATACATAGTCGTGCAGCCTTTATCCATATTGGAGCTTGGCATTAATCTTTATTATTGTTATTAAGTGTTAAGAGATAAAAATATTTTGATGGATAATAACAGTGCATACCCAATCAATGCATATTTAAAATATATGTTTACAAAAGGCAGTGGCATGAACATATGATTTGTGAGCTCTGAGGCTGTTATGGCCAGATAGATAAATGCCAGTAATTCATCATGTGCTGTGGGGATTAGAGAATTCAGCAAGAATACTTTTCATAGTTCTGTGGCAAGCAGGCAGCAGTGATGTGCCTGGTCCATATCCTAATCTCTGCTCCCATGCTTCATCCTCAGAGATGTGAGGGGAAGCTCAAAGATACAGCAAGCCTGAAACTTTGCTGTCTGCTCTTGGGCACTCACAGTAATTGTTTCATAGCAAGTAAAACTGGAAATAAATTCTACATTCTTTTGCCTGCTTCTCAAAAGAGATGAAATCTTGGAGAGTTTCAGCTTTCTTTAATATTTCAGTGATTTATAATTAGAAAAATGGGAATTTTTGTCCATTTATGTTTGATTTACTGTTAGCAACCAGCCCTAAACTGGAATAAAAGATCTCAAAAATGGAAGTTCAGACAGCCCACGCTTGGGGTCTTGCTCAGGACTCAGAAGATTCTCCAGTTCCTACATCTGGAGGCCCTGAGGAACAGGGTCATGGTCACCCAGCTCAGACTCTCAAGCACCAAGGCCTCTGAAATGTACCCAGCACTGCACAGATTTAATCCAGGAATTTGTGATTGGTGGAGAAGATGTCCAAGAGAAAGAAACCCACATCAACTCAGAGACTACAACGAGCACAGAATTTTCCACATCCTTTCATAAACTGTCCCAAGCTTAGTTAAATGTTAATTTACCACATCCATTGAAAAGGATTTGAGTGATTGACTAAAAAATCAGACTTATTTTAGGCCAAGCTTTGCTCAGTTGAGCACCCTTGCTGTCCTTAAGGTCTGATTTCAATCCCCAGCTCTGCCCCAGCCATCCTCTGTCACCTTGGGCAAATAACTCCCTCCCACTGTTGCCATCTGCCCCAACAGCACATCCTTTGTCTGCCCTGTCTGCTTCCATCATATCTCTCTTCTAGCTGAGGATTTTCCTGCAGATACATGGCACTCACATGCTAGCAATTTGCTATCAACCATGACTTCTAGTTGCTGTACAAATATTTAATAACAATTTAAATGCTGGACTTGATGCTGGACTTAATCTCCCCAACAGGCTGGATCAAATCCACCCAGCTGTGAGATAACTCAAATTTGATGTGTTACTTCAGAGCTGTTTCTTCATCTTTTACAAACAGAAATAATATATCAATTACAATATGTTTGCATTCAAAATTATTCTCATTTCAATGAAGAGAATTGAATTAATTCATTTTAATTCAAGAGCCAGCCCTCTGAGTATTATTGCACATCCTCTGCAAGGGCTGGGAGGTGGCTGTGAGCCCCATTAGCTCTACAAAAACACTCACTGGCACTTTCCCAGTGGGTAATGGTAAGAGCAGGAGTCATATGGGCACTTTACAAATGCACACCCAGCATGTCTGAACTCCCATTTTGCCCATCATTTACACCAAAATACTCAACCATGGCATGGGAAAGGAAATAACTCCTCTGCAGCCTCTCAGGGCATTTTCTGTGTGTTCCTGCCTGCACCCAGGGCTCTGCCCAGGGCTCACCCTGCAGCTGGGCTCTCCCACAGCCCCCACAGGGTTCAGGGCACCGTGCCCTGTGGGGAATGGTGGCACAGAGAGGAGGGGACCTGCAGACCTTTCCAAACCAGGCACCAGACACCCATTGCTCAGCTGCTCCTGTGGGTGCAGGGACTTTCCCTTCATTACAGAGGGGTCTCTCTGAGTTCAGTGCTTGTAGGACACAGCTGGAGATGAGGAGCCAGACCCCAGACCCCAGACCCCAGGCCTGAGGGTCCAGGCTGCACTGATGTCCTCACCCTGCCCTCCTGCACAGCCAGGCTGGTGAGAACATCTCCTTTTTCAGCTCTCTGCCCCTCCTGCTCAGCTGGGAGCTTTCTCCATGCATGGAGCTGTATTTAAGGTACAAATAGGATGTTATCCTCTTCCCCTCTTCCTTCTATCACAGCCTATTTGGCTTTGCAGTGTTGGCACTCCAACACTTGTGCAGTTGAGGCTACCTGCTATACGATGCACATCAACCCAAGAGAGCCCCTGTAGCATTGCCTGTGCCTTTGAGGAGGGATTAAATCCCCTCACACAAGGGATAGTCTGACCTGGCCAAGGAGAGCCCTAAAAACATGATTAAATGTACTCCTAATGCAGAGGGTGCCTCTCAGTGAGAAGCTCCACTGCCTGAAAACAGTGATTGACTCTGAAGTTAAAGTCCCTGTGCATTTTATCCTCCCTTGTAGCAGTGAATATGAAGCAGTTACACCAACGAGTCTCAACAAGAAACTCCTGGCTGTGATGGAAATCAGCATAGCTCCACTGAAGTGATGGAACTCTCCACATTTACATCAGTTGTGGAGCTAGCCCTAATACATTTCCAGAGAAACAGCAGGGCTTCAGAAAAGGAAACATGCTCTAAATGACTGAACTAGAACAAAACCTCAAAATGTAGAGGCTACAGAAAGCATGAACCAAAGAAAACATCTCCCCTTATGGTTCCTATACCTTTTGATGCTGTCAGCTCATTTCCATTAATTTATAACAATGACACTCTACACTCAGAGTTTTACCACAGACATCACTGCAGTCAACTCAGCATGATCAGGTCTAAGCAGGAAGTAACAAATCCAACTAAATCACACCTACAATTTTCTTATGGGAGCTGTGTATGTATTTTACCCAGCACAGGCATCCTCCTTCAGAAATACACAGTTTACATGCCTTTGGTATTTTTCATGGTTCATCACTCAAGGTAATTTATTACAAGTTTATGCTGCTACAGTACATCATTTTGTAATTTTCTGCAATAAAACCATTGCACTGACTAGTCTTGGTTCTTTATTACATTTGAGGTCACTTGAAAGGGTAATTTCATCTACTGAACATTAAATCCTGCAATAATTCAATACTTTGAAGATATTTGAAAGCAGCACTCTCTTCCTCTTGTGCAAGAGCATGTGGCCAGGACTGAGGGTAGCACGGAGCCATGACCAGGTATGGCTCAATTTTAGCTGGAATAAATTACTGTCAGGGCTGTAAAACACCTTGGGGGCCACCTCTGAAATTCCTAACGTGGTTGGAGTACCCAGGGTGGATATGTATGATATGGATATGCTGAATGCCTAATTTTTAATTAATAGACATATGTGCACGAGGCCAGCACAGTGGACAGACTCATATTCTAGAAAAAATTTCAGGATGGATGGAGAAGCCTGTGGATGTGTCTCAATAGGGTTTTCTTCAGTGGGACCTAACCAGGCTCTTGAGCATTTTCTCCACCACTGTTTCCACAGCCAAACCATTGGGACCCCTCGAGATCCTCTAAACTTGATGAATTTGCTGCTAAACTGCTCAAGGAAATGTGGCTGCGCAGGAACTGGCTAAGTAATAACAACAGAATAGTTTAATATTGCTCCATCTCCTCCAGCTTTACCTCAGAGCCCTGAGGAGCCCAGGCTCTGCCCACAGCAGTGCAGAGCAGTGCTTTGCAGTCAGGGTGGTCGTGGTGGAGTAACAACTGCTGTGGTGGAAGGAGTCCTTCAGGGGATTAGCACACCAATATTTTTTCTCTGCAGAAGCCATAAGCAAGTTCTTCCCTCCCTGCCAAGAGATCAGAGCCTTCAACGACATTTTTAAATTGTCTCGCCATAAACTTTTAAAAACAATGTTTAAATCATCTGCCTTGGGAGAGCTTGAGAAAGAAGAGAACGGAGAAAAAAAATCAATAATCTCTGAGAGGCCTGAGCTGCAGACAAGTTAAGTAGGAAAAAGGGATGTCCTGAGCAGCCCAGCAACAAGGGCATGGATTCTGACTGCCAGAACTGCTGCTGAGCTTTTGTGCAGTGTTACCAGAGCTGAAATGGGGCTAGAAAGAAGGAGAAACTCTTCTATCCCTCTAATTTATAGTTCTTTTGCTTCATGAAGTCTCTCTGGATAGGAAGACTTCAATTTTCCCTCATTGCCTTAAAGAAAGGCAGAAGAAAACTGGCATCAACCTTGCTTAAAGTGAAGTGGGTCTGGGTTGAATATGGTACTTCATGCCTTCCTTACTGCCAAGCCTTATTTGGTGGGTGACCTCAGTGGCAGCAGGATGTGGATCCTTTTCCACTCAAAGAATTAAAGAGCTGTAGCTGTCCCACCTCTTGCTCTTCTGGCTGGATAAAAATTCTTCTTTAGCAGGCATTGCAAGGGCAGGTGACCTTCACAGGACCTCCTAAAGGCCCTGGGGCTGTGCCTGGCCTGGGGTGGGTGGTGCAGGGAGAGCCACAAGCTGGCATGGAGCTGGAAAGGTGAGCAGGCTCCAGCAGAGATTCCCCATCCTTGATATTGTATTTGTGGAAGGAATGATGAATCTGACTCCATGTTCTCAGAAGGCTAATTTATTATTTTATGATACTATATTATAGTAAATAATAATAAAATATTATTTATATTATTTTATGATACTACATTAATGAATACTATACTAAACTATACTAAAGAGTCCAGAAAGGTTAAAAAGATAATAATGAAAACTCGTGATTTTTTTCCAGAGTCCCGACACAGCTTGACCCTGATTGGCCAATAAGTCAAAACAATTCACATGAAACCAATAAAACAATCACCTGTTGGTAAACAATGTCCAAACACATTCCAAAGCAGCAAAACACAGCAGAAGCAAATCAGATAATCATTGTTTTCCCTTTTCTCTGAGGCTTCTCAGCTTTGCAGGAGAAGAATCCTGGGCAGAGGGATTTTTCCAGAAAGGATGACAGTGACACCTTGACTGTGCACATCCTGAATGAGAGGCAGTGAGAGGTTCCTGCCCACCTCTGCCTGCTGGCACTCACCACCCTGTGATGAGAAGCCAGGCTCCCTCATTTCAGAGTCCAGCCACATCCAGTTCAGGAAGGAAAATGATAATGAGCAGAATTCTGGAATACCTCCAGTGACTTGAAGAAGATTCTGTAATGCACAGAAATGTGCTGACTGCAAGTGTTGATGCCTGGGACACACTGAGGCTGGAAACTGTTCACATCCTCCTCCTCTTTTTCTAGCCTCTAGCATTTTCCATGGTGTGCATTTCTCCATCACTTACTTCACTTCTTTCTCTACAATCAACACTTTTGTTTTCCTACTAACACCTGTATTTCACTGCTGTCTCTCTCCTGTCTTTCTTCAGCACAGAAGGGGAGGAGAGAGGATAGGGTTGTTTGCAGGGAATATTTGGTAGCTCACCTTTGCCATCTCACTCCCTGGCTACTTAACCACAGAGCTGTTCAGGAGGAGCAGGGGTAATTGCAGGAGTGCTTGGAGCAGCAAAGAGCTTGGGATAAACAGATGACTCGGATGCTCTGGAGAAACAGCAAGCATGACCTCTGCTCTTCAGCTGTACCAGCCCAGTGCTTTGCTATTTCATCCCTGCACCTGCCCTCACTAAGCCTGTGGCTGAAGAAGCTGAGTGTCCCTGCACAGGAGAGTGTAAATGCAAGATTTCCTGGGACATCTTCACTTCTTGCCCTCCTCCTCTCTTAATGGGGAAAAAGTAGCCTTGGATACAGACTTTTGATTTATGAAAGAAGGAACCCAAACACACTCTGCTTGTTTCAGCTGGGTTGTTAGCCATCAAACTAACCTGTGCTCAGTCTCCAGTGATTCCCAGCCTTTGCTCTAACAGCCTGCATTGCTGTTTCCCTCTGAATTTCAATCAGGTATCATTACTGTGTTCTGCTCAGGATAGATGCCTCTCATAAGATACTGGAATTGCTCAATGCAGTGAACTTGCTCTCTTTGAGAACCTGAATTACACTAAGTGTTTCACTTACCATCTGCTTTTTTGATTTGCTTACTCTTCTGCTCTCACTGTCTGCAAGAGCCATTTGTTTCCTTGCCTATAAATTCATGGTCCAGAAGAAACTGCAGCATTGCCAGCAGAGTGCTGAAATATGGTTGGAGAATGGACCTACAAAAGAGGCTGGAAGCAAAACTTAGCACACAGTCAAACTATCTGTAATTAGATTTTGAGGCCAAAACATTATAATGAACAGAGTGAAAAGAATAAACAGGATCGTTTATTTTATTCGATCATTAGCAAAACTCCTTGGTTACGTGTGATAATTGCTGGCAAAGATTTACATACAGAAATTGTGCCTCAAAATGTTTAAGCCCATTTCTTTATAACAGATCCACTACCAGCATACCAATTACATGACATAAAGTGTATGGAGCTTGGAGAAATCCCACAAGGCTTTCAGCAGCATAACCTGCCAGCCTTTCACTGCTCTGTGCTTGGGATTGCTTCCTGGATGGGCTGATTTAAGCAAGGAATACACATTCTCAGCAATCTGTCATGTATGTTTACAAAATTATCTCCAGAGAAGCCTATAGGTCAGCCTGGGAATGAGAAGTGACAGAAGATCAAGATCTTCAGTCCTCACTCTGGTAACATACTAATGGATCATAATGGGTGATTTTGTGTAAGCAAGGCACACGGGTAAGTCTCCATTAAGAACCTTTCTTATCAGCCTGTGTGTTTTAAAAAAGCAGAGTTTAGAAATTTTCTAGGGTTTACATCCATTAAAATAAAGAATGAATCTCTAGCTTGTTCCCCTGAGGATGTACCATCCTGGAGGTTGATTTGAAGGCCACTGATAGAAAGAAATTTATTGGCTTCAGAGCTGGAGTCCAGTGGGTAAAGAGCCAAAATGCAAAAAGGCAGAGGCTTGGAGGGAGGACACAGCCATAGCCATGAGTACATAGAGATTTACCTTTGGAGGAAGGATCTGCAAATGAGAAAGGTGTCTGCTGGCTGGTTTTGTGAGCTGGATTTTGATATCAAGGCAGCTAGAAATAGGAAAATACACATATTTTCCACCTGTTTCCGGGCTGGTCTGCCTATCTTTTGCAGGAAAAAACCCAAAACTTTGGCTCTGCAGCCTTTGCCAAAAAGTCCCTTCCTTTTTGTGTACCCCTGGTCCTCCTGCAGCGCAGGGAAATGGAGCGGCAAGGGGAAGATGGACATGACAGATGTCCAAGCTTGAGCCAGCCATCTCAGCTTTTGCACTGAGTATCTGGGTTAGAGAGCACCTTGCCCATTTGCAGCTCTGGATGTCGCTCCAGCTCCTGAGGCAGTTTCCAGTGATCCAGAAAAGGAAATGTGTGAAGGACACTGGGGCATCTCCTTCCCTGGGGCAGGCATGGTGGGAATGGCCCCACACAACAGCACTGCAAATCCCAGCAGGGCAAGGCTAGGGCTGGGTACAGACAGGGTGGGCAATGGGGCACTGTAGGTGGGTGGGGAGTGCCTCTTCCTGCAGCTGCAGATGGCAACACAAGCCATAAACCACCATTATTTACATTTCAGCAGATAGCAAGGGAGATGGCCAGATGGGCAAATCAAAAGGAAGTCTTACTCAGCTTTCTGAGTGTTTTCTCACTGAATTCAGTGGACTTGGTGAAAGGAGGCAGCAAAAACCAGAAAGCAGGAGGGAAGCAAGATGAACAGCCACTGTCCCCAGAGCTGGAGGACTTTTCATCTCCAGGTCTAAAGGTCCTGAAGAACATGCAGGCTGAATTTGGATCTGATGCTGCAGCTTATTTCTCAGCCATGCTTATCTCTAGCTCAGACACTGTATATTGCAATGGCATTACTCATTGTCACAAAGGCTGGTTTTCCCTCCAAGTACAGAGTAATGATTATTGGATTATTAGACAGCAGCATCATTCCCTCATTACTGTTTATAAAAGCAGCAGGAGAGAGACATGGATTCTGCAGGGTGGCTGACAGAATGGGCTGTAAGACCCTCAGAGGGAAGGGAATCTTTCACTGTTTAGGGTGTCAGAGTCCATACCTTAACTCTTCCTGGGCCTCAGCAGGGAGACCTGAGATCTGGATCACATGTCTTTTGATATGAGCCTTAAGACTTACAAAACTCCTTTTTGAAAGTTTACAGCCCCCTTATGTATTAGAATCAATATTTAATGCATTTAGAGAATGACTGGGGAGAAGTGACCTGTGAGAGAAGAGCAGGGTGCCACCAGGAAGGTAAACTGACAGGCTGGTAACTGCAGAATGACATTTTATAATCCAGAGACCCTTTGCTGCAGATTTCCCAGGGGGAGGGAGTGCTGACAGCAGCTGATGTGTCCTGCTCTGCCTGAGTCCTGTCCCAGCCCATGGCAACAGCCAGTCCTGCTGAACATGCACCTGACCTTTCTGGAGGAGCAAGAGGCATGGGAATGTCACATTTGCTGAGGACACTGCCATGTAGCTTCTGTCTCTTTCATGCACATGCCTCTAGCACACCAGGCTGGTGTGGCACCCCGCTGGAGCTGCTGGCTGAAATGTTTCTGGTGCTCTGCTGCACTTTCAGGCTGTGTTTTCCTGTCTAATGATGCCCTGGAAGTGAGGAAACCCAGATAACCTTGCTAAAATCAGCAGAGGAGGTCCCTGGTGGAATGAGGGAGGGAAGGACAGAAGGACACCATCTGAGCTCATACATTCTTCAAACCCTGCCAGGAGGCATTTTACAGCCACACTAGGTCCTCCAGGCCCTTGGAGACACAGGCATATCTGCTCAGATGTATTACCCAGGATCTATTTTCAGCACATTTTGGTATTTGGGCACAGCCTGGGTTGGTGCCCCACTGTGCTGGATGTGGTACAAGGACCAGAGAGCCAAGGCTGGAAGAGATGGACCCAAATGGCAGAACTACAGGTGACACAGCATGGGGGCATGGCTGGGATTTTACCTTCTGGCCAAACTTTGCTTCCTTTCCAGTCATTTCATTCTTTCCTGCTGCTATCTTTGCTCATTGCAAAGGCACATCTTGTGCCATGTTCCCCCTTCCATTTTAGTCCAAATACTGACAGTGCAATGAATTAATGGCAAACTCTTTTCTAGTCTGGCAATCTTTGTCACAAAAGTGAGGGAAAGCATGCAGTGAAAATGAAGATCCATCAGCACTGCCATCTGACTGATGGCTCACTCTGAGAGCTGATCTAAGATGAGAACAGAAGATGAAAAAAAAAAGATCTCTTTCTTATTTTAATACCAAGAACAGTACACAGAACCTGTATCCATCTTTTTGACAAAGACTGTAATGAAAATGGCAGCAGGCTGGAATGCCACTGTACCCCCATCATGAGCTGGAATTTCAGCCCCTTCCATGGGCACTGGAAGCAGTCAGCAGTCTGCCTGCAGGTATTTGGGTTAAAAATGCCTGCACTCACTCCATGTGCTGCATCTTGCCATCACCTAGAACGTATTTCAAGCCACTCACACCACAAAAATTTTATCACACATCCTCTTTTCTAAGAGTTAATTGGGCAGAGACACCAAGTGCAGCGTGGTTTTTTCCTCAGAGTCAGTAACCAGCCACATTTGCAGCATGTATTTTTTTCTATGCAAGACCAGATTTTAAAAAATGTATTGAAATGAAATTCATTGCACACATCTTCAGCTGTCATGCTGCAGGCATGTTCTTCACTGACCTTTTCCTCTGTTCCAGCTTTTAGGACACCACAATCCTCCCTGAACTTTCAAAGGAACAAAAAATAAGTGTGTTCTTGCTTTCTGTATCCCCTGGCAAATCTTACTATTTCCTTTTTTCAAGACAAAGGCACAGCTGGATACTACACAGTGAAGATGCTGTTGTCCTAGGAACAACCTAGGAAAAGTTGGTTTAGACTTCAGCTCTGCTGGTACAACATTTTTATGGATTTTGAAGACATTGCTTGTGCCCAAATCCATCCTGGGAGGAGGAACAGCCTTGAGCTGAAAGAAGAGCTGTGTGATTAATGCTATGCAGGAACAAACGAGGCAGTGTGGTGCTGGAGTGAAGGATAAAATGTTCATCTGCTCCCTTCCCTCCAGCAAACCAACTTTGCTCATCACTGGGAGCCCTTCCATCCATCTCCAGAGGATTTCAGGACAGTCCTCTGGAGATGAGAACTTTTCCTTTCCACCACTATGTAGAGGTGAACCATATTCCCTTTTTTCCAGGGGAATATCAAGGTTACTTCTTGGACATGGGCCTTGAAGAGGAATTGGATGAAGGCAGCAGGAGCAGAGAAGATGGGTAATCCAGGGGATTGCTCTCCTGACTTCTGAATTCAACAATTTCAGCAAGAGATGAGGCAGGCCCTGGACACCATCTCCTCCAGCTTTGGCAAAGGCAGCGTGACCCATCAAGAGTCTGGTGCTGATGGGCCATGACAGGCATGCAAGACACGATCTTTCCAGTGGGATGGGGAATTTGGCAGCAATTCAGCTCCCTTTGTATTGGATCTGTCCTATTCCAAAGCCCTGGCTTCACTGATCCTCACTTGTTTCCTGCTTTGAGCAATTTTCATAGTTATTAGGCCCAGCTCTCATTCTCTTTTCTAAAATATGAGGACAGGGATGAATGAGAGGGAAAATTTGGTTGCTCAGTATTTTGTCTGCCTGTTACTATCGGTGGGGAGCAGCTACTCAGGCTGGCAACAGCCTGCAGAGAGTCTGAAATGCTCTAAAATTAAAAAGACCCAGATTCATACCTCCTGACTCCTCATTCTCACAGACCAAAAGGAAAAAAGAAAGGGAAAGAGAGAGACAGAAAGGAAAGAGAAGATCATTTGTTTGCAGAATGTTTCTGTATGTGTGTGTTTTGCAGAAGGTTAATTGGAAAGGGTGTTTCTATGCCAACAGGGGCTGAGAACAGACTGGAAACTGAACCTGGAGAAGCATCCTCCCCCAAGGAAGTGTGTTGGATGCATGGATTGTGTGGCCCAGTGGCTGCACGTGGAGCAGGCCAGCAGGAGATATTTCTGGATCAAAATTCTCCCTTCCAATGAGGCTGGAGGAATTACTTGACCTGTGCCCTGGCCTAACTCTCGTGGACTCCAGAATCTTTAGGCCTCTGTAGATCTTCCCCTGAGGCAGAAGTTGGCAGCACTGCGCTGAACTGGGCACCTGCAGAGGCAAAGGCAGATCCTTCCCATTCTACATATGCCTGGTATCTCCTTGGGAAGGGTGAGCAGGATAAGAACTTGCCACAGATCAGTTCAACAGCCAAGTCTGGAGCTGCTGGAATGGCTGCTCCCCCTCCCCAGCAAGGGCAAGGAACAAGGGGATGGTGGTGGTCATTCAGCCCCGAGCCTCTCCAGGACTGGTGTGATGTGTGCCTTGGACACTGGAAGCCTGGTTTGTCTGCAGGGTTTGGAAGCAAATGCCATCAAGACACCAAGCACTTGGCGTTGTGAGGTGTTCAGACCATAATTATCTGTTCCAGCCCTCTCCCCTTAAACATATTTAAAGTCTGGTGATGAGCACAAACAGTGTTTTAAAGGGAAACATTTTTAATAAGTGCATGTCAAACATCCAGATAAAATAAAAAGAGAATACTATGAAAATTTGGCTTGAAACTACTCAAAGAAGGCAGATTATGTTGTGGTTCCTAATGACTCATTTTTCACACAAGAACCATAATTTAAGATGGCTTTCAGGACTGTCTTGGGAGGAAGATCCTGCTCCACACACTTTTCCATTCTGAGACATTTGAAGTGCAGATGGGGAAGGAGGCGGCTCAGGCGGCCTCTGGATGAGAAGCTACAAATAGGCTCTAAATGGAAGTGTAAATCATTTATCCTGGGCTCCTGAGGTGAGTTACATAATCACAGTGGTAGACAGGTCTCCAGGACATTCACATCCTTCTCTCCCAGCTCAGTTCAGCACCTTCACACAGGTCTTCAGAGGGAAAAACAAAGTTCCCTACAAGACCAGCTGAGGTCTTGCAGCTGGACTGGTCAGCACCCCTTGTGTCAATCACAGTTTTGGGCCTTGGTTAAAGACATTTCTGTCTCAGCTCGTGGCTGCAGTGATTGCATCAAATTTTACTTTCCCCAAGTTAATCTCAAAAGAACCAACACCACTTCAAGAAGCTGTTTATTACTTTAAATCAGCCTTGGAAATAATTACCAAGAGACAGCACAACTGCAAATCTGAATGGCTGAGCCACTTTCCATATGGGACAAGGCAGCACTTTGCTGCCTGCCACGGTCACTAATGAAACCACTGAACAGCTCTGCTCCTCCCTTTGATCTGCAGCATCTGCTGAGGTCCCTGCCTGCCTCAGGGCCAGTGCACTTCACAGCTTTGACACTTGCCAGAGGAGTTAGTCAGGTTCCTAGCATTCATCACACAAATACCTTTCTAGTGAGTGCTGTGTGCCCCTGAATCTGCTCTCAATCAACACATAGGTTCTGTCTGCACTGGAAAGCTTTGCCAAGGTAACGCTGAAATGATGGCTTAGTTTATTCAAAGAAATGACATAAACTACAGCAAGAAATACACTGACTCTAGTTACAGTCACAAATTATCTCCTGAACTGAGTTATAGATAAAACTTCCACCAGCACAGCAATGCTCCTTAGGGATACCATTTTTTCATGACATCAAGCCAGCACAAGTCATGTGAAGGCAGCTATGCCAGCATAAAACTTCTTTTGCCAGCAAAGAAGTGTTGGCCAAAAAATTTAAATCCTTAACTCTTATTGCTTTCCCAGGAGAAGCTTCTAGCATAGACTCAGCTGTAATTTGAGCACTGGGGACAGGGCAATCCACTGCATTTGAAATCCCTTCTCTTAGCAAGGTAGGCAAGGTGCCTCCCAGAGGTTTTATTCTGTGCCAGACTCTGCTATTTGCAGTGCCCTAACATCATGTAATTTTCTTCTTGGTTTATTTAGCCAGAGCATCTCTGCATCAAAGAAAATCTTCCAAGCTATCGGTGATATTTTTGCCCGACATCGAGGAGGAATGATGAGGAGGACTCTGTGGATGTCAGAAGGCTAATTAATTACTTTATTACACTATATTATTCTATATTATATTACACTATATTACACTACATCCAAACTGAATCTGCACAAGCACCCAACTCAACTCAACTCCACTGCCCAGAATCTTGTGACTGTCTGCTGACCGACAGTTTGGACAAACAGAGGGCCCTGACAGGCCAAGGAAACAAAACCCATCACTCTGGGTAAACAGTCTCCATATTGCATTCTACTTTGGCACAACACAGCAGCAGCCAATGAGATAAGAATTGTTTTGATCATTCTTTTCTCTGCTTCTCTCAGGTTCAGAGAATGTGAATCCCACACCAAGCGAATAATTCAAAAGAGGAGCCACTTTGCTTGTGCATGAGGAGAAAACTTGTTGGAGGGCTGAGAGGCAGGAAATGGCATCAGCCACACCAGGGACGTTCCCCACAGAGGACAGTGCTCAGTGCAGGTCTAGCCACAGCACCCTGTGCCCAAACTCAGCAGCTGCAGAAGGTGTTTTTTCCAAAAAAACACCTGAACTATGGGATAACAGCACCTAATTCTGCTCATTCTTCATAGCTGCTAGATATGTGCTTTGAGCTCTGCCAGGCAGGTCCCTCTCACCTCCAGCAGATCTGGAGCAGCCAAGCAGAGAGGGAGGGAGGAGGGAGAGCTCATGTCCTGCTTGAAATTCCTCAGGAACACACTGGGATGTGGTGTCTGTGCTCTTGGCCATGCTATCTGGATTGTAATGTTTGTGTTTCTGCTATTCTCTAGGTGCAGGGTTATAAAATTAGCATTTACATTCAGATTTATAACCCGGTAAAGGCGAGTTGCCTCTAATAAAAACAAGCTCATTTATGAGACCAGATTTCAGGCATGACTTGCAAGAGGGAAAACAACATCCTGTGTGATCCTAATGGCTCACACCTCAGTGGGCAGACACAGAAGACATTTTTCTGCAGCTCTGCTTCTGCTCTCAGCCTTCCCTCATCTGTGGAGTGTCTGGGGGTCATTTTGTGAAGTCTTCTGATGCTGCTCTGAGCTGCAGACTATCCAATGTCTTTGTGTACATGCCCTGGGGGAATGGGAACAACTTCACACCCTGCCTCAGCTTCCCACCCCAGGCTGATGAACACCCTGGGCCAAGCTTCCTGCCCGAGGTGCCAAACGGTGGCCACAGAGGCTGGGCAGGGAGAAGAGCCCACCTGCTGCTGCAGTGCTGTCAGTGCCCTCATGGCCATTTAACACAGGCAGGCAGCACTCCTGGCACACTTGCTGTGGGAATTTGTGCCTGGGTCTGCCCCCACACAGCCATGCATCCTTCTGCCACCCATCCCAAAGCAGGAGACTCTGGGATCAGGGGGGTGGGAGGCATCTAAGGGTGGTTTTGGACTGGCCAAGCTGGGGGTTGGGACACCTCAGAGCATACACCCAGACAGATTTTAGCCTCTGACACAAAGGGTTGTGAATTACAGGGCAGGAAAGCACAAGCAATCAGAGACTAAAGGCCACAATTTCTCTCTCTGTATTTACTGTACCAATAAAATATCTTCATAGCAGCTGGCTGTAAAGTAAATCTTCTTTAAGAACTAATGGCTGTGCAGGGGACCATTAAGAAAACAGCTCCATCATTAAGGCTGCTGGTTGGGACACTCTTTGTGGTGTTATTCTGCAGGGAGGGCTGCTCTGCAAGACTGCACGGAGCAGCTCTGGGCTCCACTGCTTGGCAGCAAACTGGATGGATTCCAGCAAGAATGGCTGGATTTCAGGGGGGATCTTCTATCTCCAAAATCAACAATTCACTAGAAAACAGCACAATCAGCTCTGCCTTCCTGCAGGCACCTACCATGGCCTCTGGTCAGAAGGTGCTTGCTGGCCAGGCAGCTGGTGGGCTGCCACTGAGTGTGACCCATCACAGCCAGGAAAGGTCAGGGCACACAGAGGGGTCTGAGCACTGCTCCAAGCTCAAAGCCCTCCCTGTGACCCAGCACAGGACAGTGCAGTGCTCTGCTGAATTTCTGTGCAGTGGTTGTGCTGCACCATTCGCCAGCAAACCCCACCTTGTGCAGCCTTTCCTTCTGCCAGGGCCTTTTGAATGCAACACTTTCATGAGTACATGAAAAAAAAAATTAAAAATCAGCTTTCACCTGAAAAACATTTAATTAGTTGCAGAATCAGCTCCTTTTGAAGTAGAAATATAATTGTTCTCCTCTGTCTTTGTTCCTGGAGCATCTGCCTTTAATCTAACATCTTACAGTGCCTGGCTCTGTGGTGCTGAGCTGCCAGGATGCTGCACTCAGAGTATGCCCTGCCACACCAACAGACACTGTCCCTGTCCATATCTCATCACATTTTGGGGTCAGACTGGACTTTTTGGTGCCATTTGTCTGGAATGAAGGACACAGGGCAGGCTGAGGAGCACGACAGAAGTGATCAGAGCAGAGAGCCAAACAGTGATGCTGCCCTGCTTGATGGCCTCAATCCAGTTTTGCCTGTGTAGAAGGGTACTGGGAGAAACAAGGGTGAGATCAAAGCACTCTGCAGGGATGAGAGCCTGGGGCATCACACTGATCAAACAGCAGCTGCCTCTCGCTTTCTTCCAGCACTGCATCCTTGCTCAGCTGCTCCTCCGTGCAGAGTTTTGGGATCACCCTGTTGCACACTGGGCATGTTGGCTCAAGCCTCACCCCAGAGCTCATCAGCCCATGAGCAATGGGATCACTATAAACTCTGCCCAGCAGTCTGGAAACCTTCAGTTCCTTCATCTTCCTCATCTTCTTCCACTGGGCCAGGCTGGAGCAGCCACAGCAGCTGTGCCTCCCTGCCTGGCCAGCTGCCCACACTTGGTCACTTGTGCCCCAGCCCAGGGAAGCAGAGAATTGCTGACCTGCTGCTGTGGTGGCTCCTGTAGGACCAATCTGGGTCACTCTGCTCAGTCTGAGACCCACATTCTGTGTCACCACAGAAGGTCTCCTCACTGCTCCTCAGCTTGGCTGATGCTGTCCAGAGGGTCCAGCAGGGCCTGGGGAGGGACACACAGTAAGTAATCCCCTCTATTTTGATTTCTGCCTTCACCAGCTGCAGATGAGGCTCCCACATTAAGCTATGGATGCTGTGGGGCCTTTGCAACACCACAGGCTCCTCTAGCAGCAGTCTCTTATTTCCCAGGTGATGGAGCAGATGCTGAGCCCAGCACCCCAAGTCCAGCACCCCACGACTGCAGCCTCTTCCAGCAGCTGCAGCCAAATCCCACAGAATGGGCTGGCTCTATCACAGATTCAGATTTATGCTGTGCAATGTGCTCTCAAGCAGAGAAGTTGGCATGAGGAGCATGCTCTTGCAGGGCTCTGGCTGGCAGCTGCCTGGCAGCATTTAATCAGTTATGTTCATGAAATCTGACCCAGCCTGCACCTGCTGACCTTGGCCCAAGACTTGCAACAAGTCAAATGAACTCAGACTCACAGGTCCATTGCTATATTTTTCTAAGAGCTGGTAATCCATCCCCCCATTGCATCTTGATGGTCTTCATGGAATCAGCACACAAATTTCCACTTGTATGTATCAGATTTCCACAGAAAAAGTGTAAAATAAAGAGAAAAGATCATCCCTGTATGAGACAAATGAAAAATAGCTGCATTTTCCCACAAAATATCTCCTCCTGGGCATGTATTTGTGTAATTACTGCAGAGTTTGTGTCTCCCTGCTCCCACATCTGAGTTGTTCATTATGAACCAACAAACCCTGTCTCCTTTCTCTGAAATCTGAGGGGCCTCACTCCTCCATGGCCAAATTGACTCCATGATCACTTCAGAAGGAGAAACCATCATGATGATCTCAACCCCAGTGAGAAGACACAGTAAGAGCAACCATTTCTGTAAAAAAAGAGACATAGAGAGACATTTTCTTCCAATTTGGCACAAAGGTGACAAGGAAGATACCCTGTAGGAGGAAAAGTAAAGAAAACATTGCCTTTGGAGACTTCTAAAATGAGTGCATGAAGGTAGCCACCAAAAAGGTTTCATTGAACTTTAATTAGATGAGGGTTTTGACGGGTTCATATTATTCTGTTATTGAGATATTTGAGATAAATAAAATGAGCTAGCAAAGGGTGGCACATAAAGGACAGTCTCCAAATGAGATTTCATTTACTGATTACATAAAGATTAGCAGAGAGCAGCACATGGCACAATCCAGGGCTCTGGGGGTCATTTGGGGAAGGATGATTTTCACACTGACCTCAGGGGGATTCTCCCTTCCTTTCCAAAGCTCAGACCTCCACACCAGAGCCCTCCTCTGTGTATCCCCAGCTGGATACACCAAATGTGTCCTGGCTGGATGCCCCACCTTGGCCATCAGGTGCTCAGGTGTGTGCATGACAGGAGCAAAGCTGGTGGAAATTCCAGAGCACATTTCATCCTGTTGAAATGCTGGAAGCACTAACTGCAGGGAGGGTGGGTGTTGTAATTCTCTATTTTTGCAGCCTACTGAAGTTTTCACCTTGATCATTAGAAACCACGGTGCACACCAGATGGCTGATTGACGCCATGTAATTTAGCTTTATCACAGCTTCTCCCCTGACTTTTTTTTGGGGTCTGTGTGTGAAGCTTTTAGCATTTCAAATATAAACTTCATTATAAATCATGTCGTAATTTTGTGACTGAAAAGCTACAACCATATCATCAGGAGCTGACCTTGGAATTCAATGTTTTCCTCTGAAGTTCTGACTTGATAAAATGTTCCTGCATTTCCATGCTTGGTGAAACTCATCATGGGAGTAGGCAGCCGTGAGATTTTCTGGGTCTGCTTTCCAAGCTTGGCAAATCACACAATTTTAATAGCAATAAATCATTATTTCAACAAAGGGCTGTCTCTTCAGCAGAGATGTGCAACTTTTACTCACAAAGGTATGAACTTATCATGTTTATTAATAGACATGCTCCACTGCTTTGTCTTGCTTTGTGTACTGTAAGCAATGACTCAGCCCTGTGCCATGGGCATGCAAATATATTATTAATAAAACCTTATTCTGCCACATTTAGACAGATTATGGACAAATGATAAGGAGGGATTTGCATATAAGCAGCCCCATCACAAGTGTATGAGAGAGGATCATAGTTTCTGGTAAATTAGATATGCCATTTCCTGGGGGGGAAAAAAATTCTAAAATTCAGATGGTCTATCAGAAAGTGTGCTAAATATGGTAAATATGGTAAATATGGTCAAATGTGGTAAATACTCTGCTGTGATACTTCATTTTGTCCATGAGTGAGACATGTCAAGATAGTTCCAGAGGAGGATTTGCAGAGCTGAGGGAGCTCTGCCTGTGCTGGGGATGGGGTGGGTCACAGCTGGGCCATCTGTCTGTCCTAGCAGGAGCTGTGCTCACCAGAAAGCAGCTTTCTGCTGCAAACACATGAAACTGCAGCCATTAATTAAAGGCAGCAGATTAATTGAAATTAAGCTATAATTATTCATGGGTATATCCAACAACCTCCTAAGATCTTTGTTGGGGTCCCTCTCTGCCCTGCTCTTCCCAGGGTGCTGCTGTATGGGCAGCAGTGGGGATCATTCAGTGCACAGTGAAGTGTTTCACTCGTGGCTTTCAGCTGTTCTTCATGGCATGAGGACATCCCTGATCACCCCCAAATCTTTACTTTGAGGCTTTCAGCTGTTCTTCATGGCATGAGGACATCCCTGGTGATCCCCAAATCTTTACTTTGAGGCTTTCAGCTGTTCTTCATGGCACGAGGACAGCCCTGATCACCCCCAAATCTTTACTTTGAGGCTTTCAGCTGTTCTTCATGGCATGAGGACATCCCTGGTGATCCCCAAATCTTTACTTTGAGGCTTTCAGCTGTTCTTCATGGCATGAGGACATCCCTGGTGATCCCCAAATCTTTACTTTGAGGCTTTCAGCTGTTCTTCATGGCATGAGGACAGCCCTGATCACCCCCAAATCTTTACTTTGAGGCTTTCAGCTGTTCTTCATGGCATGAGAACATCCCTGGTGATCCCCAAATCTTGCTGCCAGTGTGGGAACCCTGTGTGAAGACATCTGGCTCCACTGATCCATCCCTGCTGCAAAAGGGAAACCAGCCAGCACTGCTGATGGTTGTCAAGGCCCCAAAATCTCCATATTGGGGTGCTCTCAGTACCCAGCTCTTATCATACCTGATAAGCACCACCAGCATAAGAAAACCTACAAAACACTAGTAAACAAGGCTTCCCAGGAGGGAGATAGACTCTCCTTTTCCCTCCCACTCTCTCTCTCTCTCTGTGCAGGCAAATTTAGCAGTGAGCCAAGATTTACAGCTTTAATTATGAACTTTAGCCCAAGCAGTCATTCTGGAAATGTCCTCACGGGGGAAATGGGGAATGGGAGCTGGCGTGCACAGCGAGGTGTACAGCTGTGCCTCTGCTTAATTGTCCTGGTTCTGGTCCTTCACGAAAATGATTTCATGTGAAGGGATTTTATCTCCCCCCTCGCTCACCGGTGGTGACAAGGAAAAGAAAATGGGAAAAAAAGGAGCTTCAATCTGTCTTTTACTATATTATCTAATAAACCAGCAGAAATTAGCCTCAGCAGCAAAGATTAGCCTCTTTCAAGCTCACACACCTTAATTAAACATGCTGAGCTCTGGCTGGTGGCAAGCACAAAATGTTTTACACTCTTAAAAGCTGTTCATTTGTTTTAATGTCCAGACATCCTATTTTTTTACACCCAAAGCCAATCAGGACTCCTAGAAAGAGCCTGACCAGGATGGTGAGCCACAGTGTGGAAACCTCCTTGAAATTTGAGAGAGAAGGCTGCAGGTAAGAAGGCAGGGAGATTTCTGCAACAATGGTCACTTGTGAACCACTTTGCTGAGAAGGACCACAGACCCACAGACCCACCATGACTGGGGCTCTCTGTGCTGAAATAGAATCTGGTTTGAGTACAGATCTCCAACAAACAGCCCAGCTAATGGAGTTCAGTAATAATCAGGATCTGACCTCGTGTTGGAAGTGTGGCCACATCGTGATGTGCTGCTGAGCCCATAAGCCAGCCCTAATCAGGGCTGTACTGAGGCTGTGGTTCTGCTGAAGAACCCAAGCAGAACAAAACCATGCAGAAGGTCTTGGTTTACTTGGTGTTTTTAGTGAAATAAGCTTTCTGTGTAAGACCTGTGTGACTCTTCCCTGTGAGGGTGGTGGGGCCCTGGCACAGATTGTCCAGAGAAGCTGTGGATGCCCCATCCCTGGAAGTGTCCAAGGACAGGCTAGACAGGGCTCTGAGCAATCTGTGGAAGGTCCCTGCCCATGGCAGAGGGGCTGGAATTAGGTGGTCTTTAACACCCATTGCAACCCAAACATTCTATAGTTCCATCATTCCAAAAAGGCTTTATGGCATCAGGAGTTTTGTATGAACTTACACAAGCTAATGACAAGAATCTGTAACTTCCTTCTGCAAAAGGTTCAAGGTATTTCGAAATGCCCAAGTACAGGGGACAAGAAGCAGCTTAGAGGCACAGAATTCAGAGCAGCATTCCCCCTGTCTGAGGCAGGGAGCATCGGGGACAGCGTGCTGGCAGTCAGCCCAGCAGGTGAAACAGCTGAACCCGGCCCTGGGCTGCCCCTGAGCGCAGAGCGTGGCTGTGATCCAGCTTGGAAACAGTTTTCCACAATATTATTCATTAGCCATAAGGGGTGGGAGCTTGCAGCTCCCTGGGGAGTGGAGATTGGCCAACATCCTTTCTGAACAGTCCCTGAGCCCCTTGCCATGCCTCCATCCCCCGGGCACAGCACGGTGCGATCCCTGGATCACAGCACTGAGGCTGCTCAAGGCTGACATGCTGGGAGGGCTCCCTGGGCCACATCTGACCTTCCCAGCTTCCCTCATTGATTGGGCTGGCCATCAGGGCCTAACCAAATGCATTACCTTGCTGGCAATTGCTGCTCAGCAGCAAGTACAAATCTGAGCTCCACAAACTTCATCTGGAGGTCCAGCACACTGATTTAGAAAGTAGCTTCAGTGGCTAAAAAGCTTAATTTTTTTCTTCCTCTGAAAAGATTAAATTTTAAATCTCTTTGTAAGAAGACATTTGCAGCTCAGCAGTCCTTTTAAACTATATTACTTTCTTGATAAGAAAGAAATGGAAGTACATTAGAAAATGTTCAACCAAATCAGTAGTCTTAAATATTGGTGCACAGAATACAGAAAAAGTACCTTTTCTTTTTTATGAGGTCCAAGAAAAGGCCTCCAAGCGCTTTTGAAGACCTTGCTCTGCACCTATTGTGTGCTTCTGAAGCCCAAATGCCCTCTTCATTATTATTTGAAGGCTCTCAGTTTTATGGTTTAATTTTCAATTCCATACCATATCTAGCTCAGAGCTGGTGTTTGTGGCCTGTCTTGCCAAAGTTCAGCAGCCACCAGGAAAGGTAATTTTTTTTCAACCATATACTTTAGGTATCATATCACTTCTTGATGTCCCTTTGATCACAGTTTAATTACACTGAAATTTAGCTGTGAATAAGGTTCCTCATCTTGAATTAATTCAGTTTTCTGAAGGTCACACAATCCTGTCCTTCTCTCATCCTCTCCTAAACTCTGTTAGAAATAAGATCCTCCTCATGGTTTCACTCTGTGTTGGTTAAATTTCAGAAAAGAGCCCATGAGCACCACTATCCCTGACATTGATGGAGAATTATCTTCAGTCCAGTTTTGCAGCCCTGGTCCTTAATCCACTGATCCTTGACCACATGCAAACGGAGGGTGTAGAATTCCTCTAAAGGTTCTCAAAATATTAATCTTCACTTCCATTGCAGAGGAATATGTATCTATACTTTCACTCTCAGCCCTTCTTTCAAGACCTGCCTGAAAATGCATAAAATGCTGTACTTCCTTCACTAGAAAAATTATCTGGAAGAAATATTGCATCAGCTGGAGTTCACTAATGCACAGCCAAAAGCTGTCATTAAGTGATTGATCATGCATTAAAGATAAAGTTATAAGTTTTAAAGCAGATCTGGTAAAGGAAAATTTAAGTTACTTTTAATTACCTATAGAAATAACTCACCTAAACACTGTCTTCATTCATTATGATCAGTACCATTATAATAAATATCAGATATATTCATAATTGCATGGCATTTATCTTCAGTTAATGACCTGTAGGAAGGTTCTTAAATAGGTTTCATCCTTTGGCTACTGTAAATGGGAGAATTCACTGAGCTGGTTTGCAATCTCCCTCCTCCTCCTGAAGCACAGCTCCTGCTGAGCCCTCCTGCAGCACAACAAAGGTGTTGGCCAGCCAGGGGCTCTGGGAGGGTTGGGTTTGACATAAAGCCACTTAATCTGCTTCTCCTTACTGCCAAATCCTACTGTCCTGCCAAATCCTGGAAGGGAAAGGTGAATTTATCTCAAGGCCCTGGTTTGGGAATTGTGGTCCAAGAGGTGCTTGGCCAATGCTGTGTGAAAGAGCTCATCTCTTGATGAGCTGTGTCTATTCCCTTTGTTGTCAGTGTCCTTGGTTTCCCTCAGCCTCATCAAAGCCCTGGGTGGCCAAGCAGGCTGAAGGACCTTTTGTAACTCTTAATTCACCTCCAGGTCTTTTGGTTCTCCTGGGATCTCAGTTCAAGGAGGGTGGTTCCTGTCATCTCTGGTACCCTCAATCCAACTCTTCCTGCCTCTAACCACAGTTAATGCCTGCAGTGCAGAGAGAGCAGCAGCCTGTCCTGGCCATTAATGGCTTTTCCTTGGCTGGTGTTTTATCTATCAGTCTTTCCTCTCTGGACTAATTTTAGAAGCTGGATTCAGTGCCAGCTCCACAGATGATCTTTTCATTTTGTAAAGGTGTTTGGCTTTGTTCACTAATAACTTAATTAGAGGTACTCTCCAGATTCCCTCTCTGCTTATGCAGCCCTCAGCCTTTCTGTTTTCCCTGTTCTTTTTCTGTCAGACCGGTACCTCAGAGCTCAGAGGACCTGGGGTGATGAAAGGTGGCAACACTGATGAGTCTGTAGGAGGATCAAGGGCTGCAGCACCTGAGAAATGCTTTGTCAAAAGCTTCTTTCAATTGCAGCCACATTAAAATGTCCCCCCTTGATGAAAAATGGGGCTGTTCAGGAAGATGAGAGCTTAAGGGATGAGAAGGGATGGACATTTCATGGTCCACACAAAACTGGGAGGACTGGTGGTGTGCCAGATGGTTGTGCTGTCCTTCAGAGAGACCTTGGCAGGCTGGAGAAATGGGCTAACAAATGCAAAGTCCTGTGCCTGGGGAGGAGTAACCCCTGAAGCAGGACAGGCTGGCGCTGCTGGGCTGGAAGCAGCTCTGCAGGGAGATCCTGATGGACACTGAGCTGTCCCTGAGGCAGCACAGGGACCAAAGACAAAGCAGACAGTCCACAAGTCTCCTGGGCTGTCAGCAGGTCAAAGGGGTTGCTCCTGCCTCCCAGTTCCCTCTGGTGAGACACATCTGCACCCATCTGGGGTCCCCAGTGCAGGGGAGATGTGGACGTGCTGAATGGGTCCTGTGAAAGGCCATGGAGACAATGAAGGGGCTGGAGCATCTCATTGATGGGGAGAGGTTGAGAGAGCTGGGATTGCTCAACCTGGAGAAGAGGAGCCTGGAATCCTGTCAGGGAATGCAAATATCTGATGGGGGAAGTAAAAAAGACACAACTAGGCTCTCCTCTGTGGAAGAACAATGAAATACGCTGAAATACAGGAAATTCTGCTTAAATATAACAAACAACTTTCTGACTGTGAGCAAGGCTGAGCACTCAAACTGGCTGTCCAGGGGGGCTGCAGCTTCTCCTTCCTTGCAGGTGTTCAAAGCCCAATGGGACACATTCCTGGGAAGCTGCTGTAGGTGCCCCTGCTTTGAGCATGGACCAGGCAATCTCCAGAGCTGCTCCAGCCTCAACCTCTCACTGATTCTGTGATTTTTGAGATCTCTAAGGCAAATTACTTCCATTGCTTTCGGCAGGGTAAATTTGGTCGGCAAATGTTTCTGACATTTTCTGAATTTCTACCAGAAACTGCTGTTCATTCTTTCATTTCAGGAGCAATAACCATCTGTCCCAAGTCCCTGAATGAAAGCTTTTACCTCTTATCAGTAGGTATGGTGGGAAAGAGACAGCAAAGATTGAAAACAGCTTATTGTTTATTAATGTTTGACTGAGTTTATATCCTTTCTGAAAGTCTGCAGCCTTGTGTATGCTAACTATTCTCCTGGATATCCTTCCTTTGGGTATAAATATTTCTTTTTTTAAACTCTTTAATACATTCTTGGCCTCCATCAGAATTCCTGGGGGCAAGAAATCCCTAAAAATGTGTTATACTAATAATACAAAATATATTACTTACAAAAAAGTCTGAGTCCAGGTGTGATTGATTGTGCAAAGCCTTGCTTGTATTTTTCCAAAAATGTGACCTGAGGCCTAGGGCTGGAGGAGGGCTGTGATTTGATGGTTACCTGACCCCTGGCAGAAGAGTGTGATCCAGTGAGACTGACAGCAGCAGCCTCTTGTTCCAGCATTGCTGTTTTCCTGGTTTTATTTCAATTGGAAAGGGGAAAGGGCTTGGGAAGCTGCCAGTGTTAAAGCTTTAGTCACTGACAAGGTAAAACATGCTCCAAAATACAGACAGCTCTCCTTTCAATTGCTTTAAAGTTGGGGCTAAACCTCTCCTCAGAGCAGGTACAGGGAGTGTGGATTGCATTGAGTCCTGGCCCTGGGAGGCTGGGAGGAGATTTGGTGCCTAACAGCAGCCCCAGCCCTGCTGCAGGAGGGGATGGCACAGGGATTGACTGCTCTGCATTGTTTAATTGCCCTCAGCGCTGCAATCTGCAGCACTTTGCTAAATTATGGCTAATGTTCAGCTTTATTTCTTTCTGAGAAACAGCAGCCAGTAATGAAGTGGAGCATTTAGTCAATGGTGATAAATAATTTCTTTCTTAACCAGAAAACCAGTGGGGAAAAAAGATCCATAGCTGAGCAATCAGGCTATCTTCTTTTGCCTCAGATAACATCAGCAGGAAGAAAACAGGAGCTTTAAGAAGTCAATGTCCACCCAGGAGTTTATTGGTGCACCAGAGCAGGTTTTTCTAGACTTGACTTTGCCATCTCATGTTTAAACCTCAAGCCTATTCTCTCTCAGGCAAGCATTACAGAAGAGATTTCAGCTCTCTGCCCACATCACATTTTCTTCCCTCTTGCTTGAGCCTCCTGCTCTTGGCACGGGCAGAGTCTCCCACAGAAACAGATGTTTCCCTCTTGCCTGTCAAGGACACAGTGCTCTTGGGCTGAGGCTTTCTGCTGGCTGGTGCTTCCAGCCCGATGGGTGAGCCGTGCTCCCCTCTGGAGCTCCCTTTCTCCCCCAGAAAACCCCTGCACCCCTGAGCAGCCCTGGGAGAAGAGACTGCAGGGAACAGGGGTTTCCTGGAGCTTTTGCTGTCAAGTACAGCAGGGCTGTCCTGGGATGTGTTAATCTCCCTGTCTCAGGGACTGAGTTGGCTCCCTGTAAATGCTTTGGCTGTTTGCACTGTCAGGAGAATTTCCACAAACAAAGGGAACCCCTGCACCCCCTGGCAGGGCCAAGGAAAGGGTATCAAGAAAACAATACAGACTGACTGCAAAAACTTACTCATGGCCCCACCAGCAGCTTTCTTTGTGAATGGGGATCCTCAAGGTCCAGCCTTTGTTCAGAAAACCTTAAATTTTATGTACAAATTAAAACAGGTGAGTGATATACCCTATAAGATCCTGCTGGCTGCACAGCAGCAATTTTTAGGTCCTGTTAAGAATAAAGCAAATCTCTGAGGACGCTGCTGGCTGTGCCTGGATCCTGGGTGTTCACTCATTAGTTCTTTGTGTGCTCTGCCCTGCAAGGCACTGCTATCAGTGTTTGGAGAGAGGCTGCACACCAGTTACTGCACTGCTTCCTCTGCTCTGTGCCTCATTAGTTGTAGCTCTTGGCATGTTGATAAAACATTATCTCCCAGATAAGCTGAACACACTGCGTGCTTGTCTGGGCTTGTGCAGTAGCACTTGGCCTCTGCCTCTGTGGGAAATAGTGGAGAGGGTACCTGATGAAATCACCTCCTTGGAGGTGCTGCCCCTGTAGCACCACCACAAGCACTGGTGTCTGAGAGGGGATTTGAAGAGGAGCACCTGAGAGGTGTCCAGGTGTCCCCTTCCCTGTGCAGTGTCCTGCAAGGGACAGCAGCAGAGCTGGCTGAACAGAGAGCTGTTCTGGGCTGGGAGAGCAAACACCAGCTGGGGAGGGTCATGCTGCAATGGGCACAAAAGGACCCCTCCATACCTGGTATTCTTGTGACTTGGGGGAATTTGGTGCTCTCTGGGCCACCCAACCACTCTGCCTTTCTGCAGCACTTTGCCACTCACTACATTTGGGCTTGTCCAATATCCCAGGAGTGGTAGCACCTGGGATTTTGGTGCAGTCCAGAGCACACCATGAGGGAAGCTGAGGCTCACCAAGATTTGAAACTACGTTCTTGGTATATGTGTGCCAGTAAAGCAGCAGCACAAATCATTGCCTATGAGCCCTCCATGTGCATTCTCTGCTGTTCCTGCACCGGTTTCCCAGGGCAAACACAAACACAAAACATGTGGGACCTTTTCTGCAAGCCTCTGAGTGATGCATGGCTGTCAGCATGAATACAGCAGAAGAAGCTGCACAACCATCTGCAGCGCTGACAGAAGCCAGGCTTGATCCATGAGAGCACTGCATGTTTTCAGCAAGGATCAGAAAAGCAGCTTACCAAGGAGTAAAACAAAAGAGCTCATCATTTAGTACCCTCATCTTTCCACTCCTTCCCAGGATATGTATATCTGGACACTGTAAGGCTCTAGCTTTTATTTTATTATGAAATGTCTGAGATCCTCACTGCAATGAGATACCTGTGGCTAATTCACAGGCAGTGCCACTGCAAAGGGCCCAGCCACTCTCAGGCCTCCAAGCAATCTGTGTTTGGTGATGTCTGCAGATGGCTGAAGTGGCTCATCTCCTCCCTAGCAGAAGTGTTTTATGTTCTCCATAGGGAAAAAAAAAAAAACAAACCCCTGCATAAATTACCACTGGAAGCAATCTCTTCCCTGACATTCTTCCCTGTCTGCTCAGCTCCTAAAGGACCAGTATATACTGACTCTAATCAGGCTTGTCTGCTCGTGTCGGGAATTTCAACAAGAAGGAGAGGAGATTTCTGCCTCCCAACCAGCAGAAAGCCTCCTGCAGCAGAGATTGCTCCCAGGAGGCTCAGGCCCTTTCCTTTCATTGATCAGAGGGAAAAGTCACTCCCAGGCATTACCCACTTACTTTGGCCTTTGCTTTCAGTTGTTACAACACCCCAGCTCCCTCCAGCTTGTGTTTTAACAAGGCTGATTTTCAGCTGGGAGATGCCTGGATGTTGTCCTGCTTCTCCCATTGCCCAGGCTGGGCTGTGACCATTTTCATGTGACACCAGCCAGTGTAACCACAGCAGAGTGGCAGAGCTCCTCTATTCTCAGTGCAGGGAAGGAGGATCATGAAAATGCTCTTTACAGGTTTCCTGTCCTAATCCAGCAAGAAATCGCTCTTATTGTTCACTGAAGTTGTGGAATTGCAGGGGTTTGTACTTTCCTTTAAAGAGCTTGCAAGCCCTGCAGAGGCAATGCCTGTGTTCTGTGTTTTAGCACCTGCAAAAACCACTCAGATCAGCAGCTTGCCAGAGCTACAGAATACATAAACCTGGTATTTTTGCATCTGTTTAGTATGGGCTGTTAGTGGGAACCAGCTGAGTAGGTTCGTGTCGTTTTTGCAGGAGAAAGCAGATGACACAAAATCCCTCTCCTTGTGTTTTTAAGAGTAGGCCAAGAGAAGCCACTTCTCTCTCCTGCATAAAACATTCAACACGAGCACAGCTCATCATTTGGCACATTTTTTGTATAAATCTCTAGAAGCAATGAGTGCACCTGGGGAAAACTGCAGTTTTACCAGCCCTGAGACACATTTGGGTTGACCTGTCCCCTCCCACAGCCTCAGCTGCAGTGGGACCAAGCACCCCCTTCAGACTGAGTGTGCATCTGGAAGTGCTCTCCTTGCTATCAGCTGGTACTTCCCAGCCTTCTCACAAGCCTTGAAGATCTGGGAGCTGTCTGGGGAGCTGGGATGAAGCAGAAAAGATGAAAACAACAATACTGAGTTGTTAAATGTTTTCTGAACGGCTGGATCACGGCTCCAAAATGAAACCCCACTCGCAACCTCACTTGGAGTGAGAATATGATATTAAATTGTGAGAATTCTCTATTAAATTGTCTCCTTTTTCTACTTGGGCACCACCTGCTGGCATGTAATTAAATTAGCATCATCAGCCAGATATTAAACTCTGCAATCCCTGAGAGTATGTCAGGTTTTTTCCAGATTATTAAGCAAGGCAAAGAGGAGAATTTTTTAATCACCTTATGCACATCCTGTACCAGCACTTAGTTACTGTAAATATAACTCCTTGTACATCCCTCCTCTTTAAGTTTGTGGTGGAGAGTTCTCATGGTGAATGTCTGTGGGCACAACTTGCTCCTGGCAGCAGGGAAAGCCAGGTGTGTGCACGGCACAGGCACAGTGCTCATCCCAGCTCTCAGTTGTCACAGGCACATTTTATCAAAAATCCTTTCCTTAGGATTTTTTCCTCCTGAGAAGCTGAGAGGCCTCAGGAACAAAATGTAACCAATGGTTATCTGCTGCTGTGGAATGCAACAGGTGCATCTGGGATTGGTCTCATGTGGTTGTTTCTAATTAATGGCCAATCACAGTCAGCTGGCTCAGGCTTTCTGTCCGACACACAAGCTTTTGTTGTCATTCTCCTTTCTTTTTCTATTCTTAGCTAGCCTTCTGAAGAAATCCTTTCTTCTATTCTTTTAGTATAGTTTTAATATAATATATATCAAAAAATAATAAATCAAGCCTTCTGAAACTTGGAGTCAGATCCTCATCTCTTCCCTCATCCTTGGACCCCTGCAAACACCGTCACACTCAGTGCTTCTCATCCCACCTGCTGAGCACCCCTGGACCTGCCAAAACACAGACAGCACCAACATGGCACTGGAAGGACAATCATGGAATGGTCTGGGCTGGAACGGACCTTAAAGCCCATTTCATTGCACCTCCTGCCATGGGCAGGGACACCTGCCACTGTCCCAGGCTGCTCCAAGCCCTGTCCAGGGATCCTGGACACTGCCAGGGATCCAGGGGCAGCCACAGCTGCTCTGGGCACCTGTGCCAGGGCCTGATATTCCTGGGAGCCAAGGCTGTGGAACTTGCTATAACCCCAAAATATGAAATCATGGGACTGAGAAATACCAGCACACCTTCCTCAGGCATCCCAGAGGGAGCCACAGGACGGCCCAGGGAGCAGATCCCAGCAGAGATCTGCAAGAGGAATACCAGGAGACAGTGCTCATTCCTAGGAGCTCAAATAGGTTTCTGGGAGTTTTGACTTCATGTCTGACACAGATACCTCTTTCTCTGCAATTTTTCATACAGGAACAGGAATTATCCTCATGCTCAGCAGTGTAAACCCATTCAAGCCTGGCAGCATGGAGCTTATCTGCAGTCTTGAGCAATGGTTTGCACCAGCTGTTCCTCTGCCCTTTGCAAAGCATTTCCTGCAGTCAGGGCTGGTTTTGCACAGGTACAAGTGGCTTCCTACCAGCTTCTCCCAGCTGCAAATTGGTGAGTGTGCAGGCAGGGCAAAGGAAACACAGCTAGAGAGTGAAGACAGGGACATATTCTCAACATGGGGGTCAGCAACTCTTCCTCTTCAGGAAGTCATGCATGCTGCTGTCCTTGCAAGAAGGAACAGACAACTTTTCTGGCTCTTCCCAGGAGTGCAAAAAAGGGTAAGGGCAGCCAACAGGACCAGCTTCTTTTCCCTAAGCACCCAAAGCCCTGTTGTGGTGCATTTATTGGTGGGGGGGGGGAAGAGCTGACACGTAGTACCCAGTGCTCATCCTAAGATATTTCCTACTCAGCTTTTGGCTGAGAGCTTCACAGCTGGTTCCCAACATGCTGCTCTGTTTCTCCACATTGAGGGGGGAAAAAGGATAACCAGGACTTGGATCCGGAAGGCTGAGGGGAAATGAGAAGTGACATCCAAATTCCTCATTGCTTGCAAGATGTGTGTACACCACAGGAGGAAACAAGCCAAGAAGAAATCAAATTAAAAACTGTGCTTGTGAGAAATTCTGCTGAGAGTGAAAAAGCTCCAAACTATCACTTTTGCTGCAATCTGCTGTTGAAGGCTTGTGGTCTCACAGGACCCCTGGAGCTGTGGGAGAGCAGGGTTAGGTGGCTCTGCAAAGTTATAGAAAGCCCTGTGAGACATATGGGAGCATTTATACATCATCTGCCTTTAGCTGGCTGCAGAAACGTGTGATTTTTATAAACTGGGGGGCTTTTGGGAACCTCAGCCTTGCTGCAGGACGGACATTTGTCCATCTTCTTGGCTCATTGAAGCCAACATAAATGTGAAGCTCCCCTGGACCTAAGGGACAGGTTCCCAGTGGGATGAGGCAATCTCAAAACCTTATCCCAGTGTGAAATCCAGCTTGCCTGAGCAGCCAGCTCCCATTTCCTCTGCATGGGATGCACAACAACAATAATGCTGAGAGGAGAGTGCATGGCCAAGCACACCCCTGCCATGTGCCAGCCCCATCTGGGAGGCCCCTGGATGAAATGCAGCCCTTACCCCAAGCAGGAGAAGCCCCTGGGAGAACCAGAGTGGGTGGAAAAGCAGCTTTTGGGACCTGAGTTGCTGTGTTGGATGTTCCTGGTGTAGCCATGGAGAGAAAGGCCATCCTGGACCTGACCTGAACTTTTCAACCCTGATACCCTGGCCAGCTTACTAAGGACACAGGGCTCTCAGCAGGGCTTACAGTGCTTTATTCATTAGCTCATTTACTCATTAACTCATTGATAAAGAGCTTGAGCAAAAGCCCTGCATGGTGGTGCTCATAAGCCTCTGCAGAGGAGAGAGGCCCATGGCAGAGAACTCTCCCAAATACAGAAGTGGGGGCTGCCCAGGGATGTGACCTGCTCCCAGGGGCTGGGAGATGAAGTCTAGTGAGAAATGATGAGAAAAGAAGGTTACCAGGAGATAGCAGAGTCACTTGTTTCCCTCTGCTGAAATGTCTGATGGCATAGGGACCATTACAGGGCCCCAAATCTGGGTAAGGAAACGTGCAGGTGAACATTTCCAGTTCAAAGGTGGCAAAGGGAGGCCCAGTGCTGGCACCTACCACCACTTCACAGCCCCTGTGTGTTACCTTTTCCAGCAGCATCTTTTTCAGGAATCATTGAGAAGGCAGAGAACATGGTCTCCAAAGCCTCTAGATAAGAATTAAGGATGCCTGGTTTAAACTGATTTTTTGTTATTAAAGAATAAAATTAAAAAATAACCAACCAACAGTGAAAAGGATTTTAAATATGGTTTGTGAGCAGTAAGGCTTTCCCATATAGGCTCAGTCCAAAAATTTCTCGTACAAATTTCAGTGAGGGTTTTACCCTAGTGAAAATACAGTGAAAATCTCTCTTTTGTATGTTTTTTAAAGCCTGTGCAATCAAAAAGCTCTTTGAAGCTCCAGGAATTGTAGACATTTTCTAAAAACATCTGCTTCTCCTTTTCTGCTGTATTTTTCCTCAATGCAAAATGAAACCAATCAAGTTCTTGTTCTGGAGGGGAGGCAGGATGGTCCTGTGCTGACAGCCAGGGTTATGGGCTGGGACTGCCTCCACTGGCAGGGCTTGGTGGCACCTGCACACACCAGCAGTGCTGGGTTTGCTAAAGCCAGGCTCTGCTTCCTCTCTGAGATCTGTGGGATTGGATCCAGCAGTGCTGGGTTTGCTAAAGCCAGGCTCTGCTTCCCCTCTGTGATCTGTGGGATTGGATCCAGCAGTGCTGGGTTTGCTAAAGCCAGGCTGTGCTTCCCCTCTGTGATCTGGGGGATTGGATCCAGCAGTGCTGGGTGTGCTAAAGCCAGGCTCTGCTTCCCCTCTGTGATCTGGGGGATTGGATCCATCTGGGGGATTGGATCCAGCAGTGCTGGGTTTGCTAAAGCCAGGCTCTGCTTCCCCTCTGTGATCTGGGGGATTGGATCCACCTGGGGGATTGGATCCAGCAGTGCTGGGTGTGCTAAAGCCAGGCTGTGCTTCCCCTCTGTGATCTGGGGGATTGGATCCACCTGGGGGATTGGATCCAGCAGTGCTGGGTTTGCTAAAGCCGGGCTGTGCTTCCCCTCTGTGATCTGGGGGATTGGATCCACCTGGGGGATTGGATCCAGCAGGCTCAGGCAGCCCCGCGTGGCTGCAGTTGCTCCTCCAGCCCCTGGCTGTTCCCAGCCATGGAGCTCAGCTCCCCAGCCTCTCCTGGAGGGCTGCATGGGGAATTCTTTGTACATGCCTGCTGCTTCCCAGTCTCAGGGAGCTTTTCCTTTGGTTCAGCTCCATCTCTGATGGAAAGGAGAGCTTGCTGGGTGGCAGTGTGGCCTTAGAGAGCCCAAGGAGCTGCCCACACCACCCCTGTGCCCCTAGCAAGGGAGGAACATGCTGGCCAGCCCACAGCCATCACACAGATCACTTTGAGTTTACTGTGTTCAAGCAAGCTGGAGAGAACAGCTGTGGATTTGTAATTTAAAGGCATTTTAATGGGAGGAAGCTCATTTTTCAGTGCGAAAGCAGAAGCTCAAGGAAATATTACAAACTGTGAGCGTTATTTTCTGCTTCCTTCACAGCAGGTCTGAGCCATCTCATCTGGTGCATTATGAAAAAATTATTTTAGATTTTCTAAAAAAAAAAAAAAAACAAACAAAAAACCAAACAAACCAGGAATGATGGTGCTGCTTCTCCCAGGAGGTAATTGCTTAATAGGAATATCTCACTGTGTGAAAGAAAAATAGAATAACCAGGCCCTTTAGGTCTTCTCCCCAGCTGTTACCTACAAGTACCCACAGCTGCTGCCAGTAATTTCCAGCACCCTGGCTCCTTTTATGCCACAGTACAAGAATATCATCACCACAACCAGCCTCATTGTGTAAGAAAACAGTCTGTACAGTGGATTCCACAGTGAAGAGTTGCAGGTTCTGAGTTCCAGGAGAATCAGAGCTGATCCAGCCTCAGTGGCAGCCAGGGCTGGCACCTACCTGGAGCTGATGGGCTCCCTTTGTGCAGGTACCTTTCTGCTGAAAGCCCAGCAAGCACAGTCAGCAGGGATCAAACATGCAAGGGGAAAGAGCTCAGGGTTCCTCAGGTGTTGTTTTTCCACCTGAAGCCCTGGGCTGAGCAGCAGGTGAAGTGGAAGGAGTAAGCATCCAGACCAAAAGCACATCTTCAAGAGGAAGCACATTTGAACAGAGGATTAATTGGAACATTTGATGAAATTCTGGAAAACCTGCTCAGAGGCAGTGCTAAGGCAGGTGAGGGGGTCTCTCACTGTGGCCCTGTGTTCCCACAACCTCCCAGGGCAAAGCAGGTTTCTCACAGCATCAGTCAGCCTTTCCCCTGCCCCTGCACCACTGTGACTCCTGAGCTGAGCACTGTGGGAAGGGCAGGGACAGCCACAGGGTCACTCCTTTGCTTCCCCAGCCCTTCTGTCTTTCTGATGTCCAGCCCCAGCTTTCAGTGATTCTGATTTTTGTAATGGCATCCCAATTTCTGCTCTTCTCAAGAGAACTTCAAATAGCTTTTAATCAGATCTCTAACTGCTGCAGCTGCTGCCTGCAGACTCCCTGTTTCTCCAAGGGACTCACTCTCATGCTGCTGTGTCAGGCTGAGTGGGCACTAAAAGCAGAGCAGAGCTCCTGGTCCATCCCCTGGTGTGCCCCTGGGCTCTGTGCTGAGCTTTTCCTCACACTGGAGGTGGGGGACTCCTTACCCTGGATTTCTGATGAGAGGCAGCATTGATGTGCAGCATCTGCAGCCTAAAAACTATTTGGGAAAATGGAATGGCCGGAGGTGGGAAGTTCAGTGTAAAATTCTGTGCTCAGCTTGAGGCTGAAAATCAGTGTGTTCTCTATTAACTCACCTGATTTCCCCCCTCCCCATTGCCCTGGCAGGTCCATCAAAGCAGTGCAGCTGAGTAGGGTTCTGTATGGAGATGTGAGGAGGCAGGATTGGGCTTTCAAAATGGGTACAGTTGATGCAGCAAGCAAGAAGTTCGGGGGAAAGAGACTTAAAAGTAAACCAGGAAGATTTTAGGATAAAGCTTCAACCTCCACAAACCACACACACCCAGAAACACAAGGGAAATAATTTTTAATATCAGAAAACTGGAATGATGTAAAGCAAACTGCAGTGCAGCATGAGCTGCATCTAGCGGCCAAGGAGAGCAGTGCTGGGCTTTTGGAGGGGCAGGGCTGCTGGGGAAAGGCTGACTGATGCTGTGAGAAACCTGCTTTGCCCTGGGAGGTTGTGGGAACACAGGGCCACAGTGAGAGACCCCCTCACCTGCCTTAGCACTGCCTCTGAGCAGGTTTTCCAGAATTTCATCAAATGCTCCAATGAATCCTCTGCTTAAATGTGCTTCCTCTTGAAGATGTGCTTTTGGTCTGGATGCTTACTCCTTCCACTTCACCTGCTGCTCAGCCCAGGGCTTCAGGTGGAAAATCAGCCTGGTAGGAAAAGTAACAGCCAGCTGCAGGAGTGGAGCTAATGCTTCTGTCCTTGCTGCTCCCAGTGGGAGCCAACAGCAGCCCTCCTCCCTGAGGAAAGGCAGCAGCTCACACTGAGTCACAGCTCAGCATTCTGAGCTACACCCATTCTGGAGGTGCCACAGGTGCCTCCTGACCCAGGTTTGCAGCAGCCCCCAGAGCCCGGAGGGGACCCCTGTGGGATGAGCTGCAATGAAACCAGGCTGGTGCTGCTGCACCACTGCAAACAGGGCAGTGTGGGCAGGAGACTGGAGCAGAAAGGCAGGGAATGCAGAGCAGGCAGTTTCATGTGTTAGTGAAGATACCCAGAGCTGCCAGCATAATCTAAGCCAGTCCCTGCAGCTTCACATTCTGCTCAGGGCTGTGCAATCCCTGATGCACAGGGTTGGGATCCTCTGCATTTCCTCCTCTGGATTTTGACAGAGTACTGATAACTCAATTTGAAAGCCAAGGTGCTTCCCTGACACAGGGCTTCCTCTAAAGGAAGGCAGAATACATCAAGCCATGGCACGATTCATTACCCCCAGCTCAGAATGTGTAACATGTCAGGGATAAAGCTGTGAAGTTTTGATTTATACAGGCTAATCAAGCAGAAAGCTATTAACCGAGGGGCCATGGATTATTAAATAAAATGACAGGAGAAACACTGTCAGAACACCTAGTTCTGACTCTTGGAACATATTATTGCTCTTTTTATCTGCCCAAAGTCTTAGCTTTGAAAGTTAAAGCAATCTCTCCAGCTCAGATACAATTTTAAACAAATTGAAGACTGGATCCAGCATCTATTTAAGCATTTAAAGCATGGCAAGTAATTTGAAACTTGAATAATATCACTGAAGGGCTTTCTTAGAGTACTCAGTGAGTTCAAAGACCAAGACCTGGACACCAAGCCCATAATTCAAGTTCTGACTTGTGTTTTGTTGTTCATATAAGACAACTTTGTTTCCTAATTTTCACGGATGCCTAAGCACAAAGACAAACACAAATACTGATCCTAGTGGCTTTGGAGTCACCCTGAACATTGGACATCCCAGACTTTCTGCAGGGTATTCAAGACTCTGAAACAACCCATCTAGCACATTTTCCTATGCCCAGGGAAGTAGTTTCCCTTTAGTATAGTGAATATATTCTTTGTTTCACAGAGGGGTTCTGCTGTCACAGGTGCAGTAGTGCTCATCTCCTCTTTGTGTCAATTTTCTTAATCAATCAGCCTGAGATCTCCTGTTGGTTTTTAAGGTCTGAAATAATCTCCTGGCATGCCTAACCTGAGTAGCTGTGTGGCTTTGGGGGACTTTGGGAACCACAGAAGGGGGGTTTGTTTGTGTCTGTGTAATTAATAAGGGCACTAAGAGGTGGCAGGAGAGAGAAAGGACGTGATGGAATTCTACTGATATCACTCCCATGCTGATGGAAAGAGTCTGTGAATCGTCACTCATCTTCTGCTTGGTGGCTATCTGTGGCAAGGGAGAATGTTGGTGGCAAATCTCTCAAATAAGGTTTTCTCTTAAATCAATAAAACGACTTTCCTTTGAAAGGGATTCCTTGGCTGCTGCCACATAGTTCACATTGAGAGAAAAAAGAGCCACCAGGTTTAGATGTCAACAATGTCATTTTAATGTGAGGGGGAAGGACTTGCCTCCATGTCAGTGCTGATCACATTTCTGGCAAGCCCAGAGTGAGGTGTGCCATTGCTTGTGTCCCTCTTTGCTGGGGAAAGTCTCTTCATGCTGGCTGATGTGGGAGTTTTGCTGCTCTCTGACACTGCTGCAGTCTTGGGCTGGCAATTGGCACCCTCAGACCTGTGGGGAGACACAGAGATCTGCCCAGATGTCTGTCCCTGGCTCCAGGACAGGGGATTTCTACTGGGAACAGTTTCCTCCATCCTGTCCCTCACTGCAGAGGGCTCTGCAATCCAGTCCCTTTGCTCTACCCCTGCATCTCCAGAGCAGGAACTGTTTAGCTTTCACCCTGAAGTAACAAAATGAAGTAACTCAGTTATTTGGCTCAAATAACTAGTTTTAATTTTCAAATAAGTAGTTTTAATTTTCAAATGGCTTTATCACAGAAGGACCATTAGGTGTGCTGGGGATTACAGCTGGGATGTCTGAGCTGCAGGAGAAGTTTGACATTTCTTCCCAGTCCACTGGAAAGCATGTTTTAAGTGTGCTGAAAATGCAAGGCCAGTGCTCTAAACAGGGTTCAAGATCATTGATACCTTCAGCCTGACGATGTCAAGACAACGTTGTGAAATTGTGCCAATAATTTGAAGAAATTGAGGTGCCATTATGGCTGCAGCATCAAAAGCAATGCAATGGCTGTTCTTTGCAATCAGCAGGTCAAAGGCTTCTCTGAACTGCAGTGTTCCAGTGGAGGATGTGTACAATGAGCCTGGGGTGGTGCAGTCTGCCACAGCCCATGCAGTGCCTGCAGTAAAGCAGAGCTGCCTCAGCAGTCCCCAGTGCAGGGTTTTTCTGGCTGAAAATGTTACAGCACACTGAAACTGTAAGTGGGGGAATGAGAGGATTGTAAAGCATATTTAGGCATAGGAGTTTTCATAGCTCAAAGGGGGAACTTCTTGAAATTGTTTTGGAAAGTGTAATAAAAGTCAAAAGCTGGAAAAGGCTTCTCTTAAAAAAAAAAATAAAATCATTCAGAGTTTCATGTCTTCCAGTGTGTTTTCCAGTCTCCCTGCAGCAACCCTGGCCAGAACAGAGTCCTCTTCCCCTTCAGGCAGTTTGTAGGGTTTGCAATTCACTTGATAGCTCTTTGGACCCACTTTTCCAGGGTGGGCACAGCAGGCAAAGACTGTGGCTTAATTAGGCTGATATTGCTGAAGGAGACAGGGCAGAAAACTGTGGGGCTGGGGCTCCAAGGAAGCTTTTGATGCAGAAAACCTGTTTTAGAGGAAAGCAACCTCTTCTGGCATCCTGGAGAGGTTCTAAATATGCTCACTGCCCCCCACCAGGAAATGTGAAGCGTCCCCAAGTGTGGCTGGTCCAGCAGAGCTCTCATGAGCTAAAAAACTAAAGATGCTCCTAAGGCAGTAGGAGATGCCCTGTGGCACTGAGGCTCCACACTTCATCTGTGCCAGTTTTACTGAGTATCCCAGGTGTGCCACAAGAGCATTAATGTGGTTTTCAATTTTACTGGAAAGTAAAAATTGGAAGTATGGCAACCAAACACATCACTTAGTCTTGTGAGAGCTATTACTAAATCAGCTCACTATTTTTTCCCCAGGGTTGTGTGCCTAGCTGGCTTTCCTATTACAGTTCAAGAGGAAAAGGAGGCTGGCATTGTGTGGCCTTCAGCCTCTCTTCTATTTGTACATGTGTCTCGGGAGGTGAATTATTTATGATAATGTAATCATGGAAGTGAACAAACAAGGGGGTTCGCTGCGCGTTTTTGCCCGCAGAGAGGCTGCGGTCTGTGATGGGGACACTAGGTGGTAGTGTCAGACCAGGAACATTCCAGGGATGTCTGACAATCAAATCACGACACCAAATCACGGCTCTTTCACTGGGGTTTGCTCCCTGCGACGCGAAATTTGAGGTGGGTAAGCTGTGATTTGGTAAAGTTATTCTGACCCAAACTTTTTGCAGTTATATTTGAAAGCTGTAAGCAATTTCCAACTGTTTTCCAGAAAAGGAGATCTTGAGTCTGATAATTTTGCAGTTAATCATTACTGATTTATCTTAAAACCAGTGAAATCTCTGTTTCTGGTGGTATGAGCACAAATTCTGATCAAAAAAGAAACCCAGACCCGTGATATCTCAATCACTGACATCAGTGATGTTAAGGAAAATTCACAGCTGTGTACCTGCTTGCTTTTTCAGTAATGTTTTACTGTGAGGTTAATAAAAAGTGCATGTGAGATGTGGAAATCACCGTTTTTAATTATTAGATATCATAGATTGACTGCAAAATTAATCCAATTCTGACTGGGAATAGAATGCAAGGATAAATCAGGTACATGTTACTCCTACTGTGGCCATTTCAGTTTCAACAAATTGCAAACTAGTATTGATTTCTATACATAAACTATGAACAAAAAAGAATTACAAAACTTCTCAGCAGCCTGAAAAGTCAATATCAACCAAACTAGAATGGCATTTGGGAGAAGGATGCTCTGCTGATGAAAATAAATAGCAATAAAATAGCTTCTCACTTGTAATTTTTTTCATCTCAGGTCTGTAATCCTTTGCAAGTGTCATCCAATGCAGCACCAGTGACTGCAGAAATGTGCAGAATTAATAAAGAAGGTGCCTGGATGTGGAATAGCTCCAGCCTTTCTGAAAGGTTTTAGTTTGATGGATGATATCCCACCGATGAAAGTATAAAATCTATTAATTCACAAAGTGAGTCTTATTCTTGAGTTCCAGCAAAAGAAACCCTTTGTTTGAGGCCCCAGTTTCATACCATGAATTTATCTTTATCCCAACATGCATCTTCAGCTGTGAAACTGTGCTTGTGTCACTTCTAACAGGAATGGCTATGCATCTGCAAACATGTGGATTAGAATAAAACCAGGTTTAATACTCTGCTTTAAACAACCTTTAAAACCTGAAGAAGGGGAAGGGAGTAGTGGGTGTGAATTGCCTGGCTGCACATAAAAGGAACATCAGCAGCGACTATGGACAGGGATGAGTGGTGTGCTGTAAAATAAATGATATGATAAATAAAATAATAAATAATATAAATAATATAATATATATATATATAAAGTAAATTCTATTATGGGCATGGTAAAAAGCCAAAATAGAACAAATTAATCCCATATCTTCTGGATGTGTATAACAAGTATTCCCCAGAATATTTGTTATATAGATCCAGAAGATATGGAATTAGTTTTTCTGGAGATCCTTTCTGTTCTGTTGTCCTGCTCCTCAAATGTTACTGTCCCAGCATATGATAAGAATTCATAATTTTTAAGGGAAGTGGAAGGAGAAAGGGTTTCTCACTAACACAGGCTAATCATCATTTTGCACTGAACAATCTTCCTTTCCTTTGCTTTGGTTTCTCCCCTGGTTGAGAGCAGGGGATGGAATGGGTGGATGGGGGAGCCCACAGGAAGGACACTGGCAGCAGAGCACACCATGTGTGATCCATCCATAAAAACAGAGCTTCCCAGGGCCATTCCAGTGCCACTCCATCCCTGTGGAGCAGGTGTTGGGGCTCTGAATGCACCTGCTCACCTCTTCCAAAGTTTTGACTGAAACTGGGAGTTCTGATCCCTCTTCCCTTGACAGGACCTCAGGTTCAGCAGGAAGTGAGACCCAGCAGGATGTTCCTTGCCTTCTTGAAGAACTCTTCAAAGTGCTGGACTCTCTTTTTTCAAAGGAATTTTGAATCTACTCTACTGACCTGAGAATTTCCTACTAGGCAAGTGCCACTGTAATTTTCAGCCTCAAAACCAGTTTGTTGTACTGGCTCTGCATGGATGTGGGCTCTTGCTAAGGATAGGAGGATGTTTATTTCAGTCAGTGTATTTCAAGTTCAACACTTTGAAGCCTGGAGCTCAAAGTTTTATCTGCTTGTGCCCAGTTGTAAGCAAGAGCAGCTCTATCCCTTCCTGTTTGACTGGTATCACAGTTTGAAAATAAACTAAATTGAGAAGCAGGTGCTGCATATGGCCAGACAAATAAAAAGTTCAGGAAGACTTTCTGTATCTTCAAATCTGGATGAACTTAGATAAACTTGGGTTATTAAAAACACAAGCAACATTTATCTTCCTCTTTTGACTGGCAAATTAACCTAAACTCATATAACCAAATCTGATGGGAGTTTATTTTCAGCTGTAGAGTTCACCACAGATTTAAAAGACTAAACCCAGAATCAAAACTGCATATTGTGGACTGCTACTGCTGCAAAAGCTTCCAGAGCAAAAGCCTACTTAGGTGAAAGGGGGTTGTAAACTAAAAGAACAGTTAGAACTGCAGAATTGGATGTTTCTGACTCAAATGCAATAAGGATTTTGATTTGGGATCCTTTCTCATTCCTTTTGAAATGCTGTTTACCCACATCAGAGTTTAATAAGGTTAATGTGTTAGATGTTCCCCCAGTGTAAATTCTATCAGTGGGAAGAATACTGCCTGAATAAAGTCCTCCAGCTCTATTCATTTGCTTTCAATGTGCCAAATTAATTTTGCCACATGGGTAATAAAAGCTGTGCTTCTGTGTATTTCTGTAAACATTGTACAATTTAGAAAGTGTTTGTGATTTCTTTCAACAATGAAACTTAAACTGTGCACAGTCCAATACTGGTGAGTAATTTCAGAAGTGACTGAGGCATGTAATTGAGTTTGTCAGTGTAATTGTATTTTGGAATAGATAGTGGTGTGGTTTTTTCTGTCGTTAGTGAGTCTCGTATTTAGTGTGCTGATTAATTCTATTAGAGGAGTTAATTAGACTGAGGAGGTGGGGGTGAGGATGGATACAAATCACTTTCAAGCACTGCATTTAACTCAGAGTTGATTATTCTGTGCACAGAGAAATGCCTCCTCTCCCTGTTCTGGACTCACGTGTGTGATTAGAGCTCATCAGTGCAGCCCCACGCCTGTGACAAGGACAGACAATGAGCATGGATGCAATTCCCTCTCCTTTCAAGTGTGAACTTCCAAATTAAGGCCCTGCAGGGTACAGGGATGACCAGACTTAAAAAGTTCCTGTGCATACTCTGGAATAATAAAAATAATAATTACAGTATCTGTATTTCTGGCACAGCCTCCCCATCTTGTTTCCTGTAAAGAATAAAAGGCAATAAGGAATAAACAGGCTTCACTTAAGGGCACTCTCTGGCTTTGCAGGCTTCAGAAGAGCTTGGGCTCCAGTCTTGACATGGGAGAATCAGAAAGGGGGGATGGAGAACTGAAACAGCCTCCTCCAAAGCCAAAATATGCAAAATCAATATACACACAATAGATTTTTAAGCAGCAGTTGGTGTGTAATTTTTAATTACCTAGAATATTTCCAATCAGACAAACACAAGACACTGTCAGAAGAGCATTAAAACAAGCCTTGAGGCATCAACTGAGCTGCAGAAAAAGTCAAGGCCCTTTAGAAACCAAATGTACACATTGGAAGATGATGTCATTTTCTGGAAAACAATCTCAGTCTGAATAAGCATGAAGGAAGGATACTGTCAAATGAAACAGTGGTCAGGACCACACAAACCCCAACATTTGGCACATTTGCAAGGAATTGTGATGCAGTGTCAGGGAGCTGCTCCCAGGCTGCCTGGTCAGGCCATTCCAGCACTGTCAGCAAAATCACCTCTTATCTCCCAACTCCTTCCACGCAGATAAAGCAGCTGTGGTCAGGGCATATTTTAGTAAGATTCAGAGTGGTAACATCTGGCAAATTCACATGTCAAGTGAAGCCCCTGTTCCCAGAGCTTTTTGTTTCCCTTAGATAACAATGGCTGAGAGGTTATCAGCAGGGAATGGACACACCTCTCCCAGTGGCACCACAGGCAGGGACCCTCAGAAACTCCCAGCAATGGGAAACTTCCCACGGGAAGCCAGCTCTGATAATCCTGCTGAGAGGAGAAGAACTGGCAAGTTTCTCTCTCTACAAAACAGAAGGAAAAGGAAAAGGGCCCTGGAAAGTCACAGGAAGGTAAATACCAACTTCTTGTCACCAGGCTCCTTCCGCTGGTCCTGGGAAGGGCCTCTCAGCTGCTCTCACCAAAGGCTCTGCTCCACAATGTCAAACAAAACAAGGGGGTCAGGGCTCTGCCTTTGAGATCCCAGCCTGCTGGAGACACTGGAAAGTGAGTCTGTAGGAAAGGGTGAGAGGAGCTGCAAAAGCCACTCACCTGTACCTGTAAAGCTGTTTAGTTTGGGTTTGATGGTGGTGTATGGACAGCCTGACAGGTGCAGCTGGGTGTGGACAAAGACCCACTCCCTGACCTTCTGGAGCTGCTGTTTCACATCTCTCCAGGGGCTTTGCTTTGGCTTTGACTTGCAGTTAACAGGAAAAGGAAAAGGAAAACTGAAGTTAGACAACTTTCCTCCCCACTGCTGACCTCCTCTGTCATCCCCATCCAACCCACTCCTGTCCCCAGCTTGTAGAAGGGAATATGGAGCAGGATTTCAGGTGGTTTTACAGGACATAGGCAGCACTGTGGAGTGATAGCAAAGGGGGATGTGCAGGAGTTCTGGGACAGTCAACATGTGTCCCAAGAGCTGTGAGAGTCTGTGCTCCCTCCAGCCCTCTGCTCCTTGTCCCTACCCTGTCACCCATGTCCTTTGGTTTCTTTGTCCTTCTCTGAGTAGCCTAAGCAGACTGAGAAGCTCTTTTCTTTGAATTAGTGCTGGTCCAGACTGGCTGGGAGGGGAGGGAAAGCAGGTCCAGCATTAATGTAACATCCACACTTCTCCTAGGAGGGACAACCCCCCTCAAGTTTCACTAACTCCAGACCTTTGGAAGAGACCAGGTCTGTTAATACTCCTTTTTAAAAAGAAGGACCTAAATCACCAGAATGAGTGAAGCAAACAGTGGCTGAAGAAACCATGTTTCCTGGTTCCAGCCATACTCTATGGGAATATCAGGGAGGCTTCTCTGGGACAATTTGGAAATGCACAATTATTTGAGGAGCTTAGGGCCATTCTGTTGTAAATTTTTTCTTAGCTCTGCTTCCTGAGTCACTAAGTCATTGCACTGGCCCACAAAATGAGTTGAGAACAGATGTGAATCATTCCAGTGTCAGGGGGCTGGATTATAACCACAACTACAGGCATAATTAAGATTTTCCTTCATTTCTCTTATGAGCTAAAATGGAAATATTAGATTAACTCAGCTGTGCTGTACGACTAACAGCAGAGGGTCTGAAAGACATGTTCATGTGCAAAGGTCACTGCATCATTATTTTACTCACTTTACCCAGTATTTTAAATGTGTGTTTTCTGTCTTTCCCAGGCCTTTCATCTTCAATTGTCCAGGCAGCCAGTAAGGCAGAATAAATGAGGAGCATTCAAAAATTGTACATTTTAAGGCTTTCTATCATTATGCAAAATCTATATCATCATTAATCACTTCTTAATGAATTTGGGGACTCATGTTTCTGCTGCTAAGTACTCAAAGGAGTTATTAAATTTATGGCTGTCTGGTTACCCCATCTGTTTCCATAAAAATTTACTGCAATTATTATTTCAGCAGAATTTCTAAACCTTCCAAGACTTAAGAACAGGGAATGCTACTGTAAGCATGAGGGGGAGCTAATGGCATATGAGTGGCAAAAAACCACCTAAAATCCAGATTAAACCAGCCTTGCCTGTAGTTTGCACGAGGGTTAAGGCGAGAAAAGGAAGACTGACAAAATTAGGAGAGCTGGAAAAATTCCTGTCCATCCAGGTCCAGCTGTCCACTGCTGGCTAGGTACTAGGAAAATATTTAGTCCATTTTTCTGAAGCAGGTAGCTCCAGAAGCACGTGGGCAGAGGTTTGAGCACACAGAGAGGCCATGGGGCACTGGGGTGGCAGCTGGAGGACAGAACCAGTCCTGGGAGGAATTTCTGGGAACAGGACTCAGCTTCCTCCTGCCAGAGCTCTGGTGTCAGGGGGCCTCTGGATTTTACTACACCAAAGCTGTGGCCAGGAGCATTGCTGCCCTATTCCTGGCAGAAATAAGCTGCAGAATAAAAACCTGTGCTGCTGCAGGAGTCTGGAGGGACGCTTCACCTTGGAGAGTGCACACCAGGTGTTTAGGGAGCTGGTGACAAGGCTGTCTCCTGGAGAAGGACCAGGGTCACACCTTTCTGCTGCACAGAGCCTCGCTGCTCTCCTGCACAGGAAGAACCCTTTGCTCTGCACGAGTTTCACAGGTGTGTGGCTGTTTGTAATAAAATGGGACAAACAACATTTTTATGGTCAAAGGGGGGCTGTGTTTTGTTCCTCATCTGCCATGATATGCTCCTGTGGGGCATCACAGCCTCTTGGGTGCTGTATGTGGTCATATCATTGAAATTGCCCCTTCAGATGGCTTCTCTGGACCCATTATGCACCTGCTTATTATCAAATTAAGAGGATCCCTGAGTCTTTATTTTCACTGTATTTATGCCAGGATAAATTTTTGCAGCTGATAAATTTCCATCTGCTTTCATGAACAGTGGGATGGGCTTTTCCTTCTCAGGAAGGAAAAGTTGTCGGGTGTTGCCCAAGCTAAAGCAAAAACAATGATCCAAGAAGGATTGACTGACTGGAAGGGGTTGACTCTGGTGTGCCTGAATTGCCCAGAAGGAAGATAATGAAGAGAATGAGAAGAGCAATTGCTTCAATAAATAAACTGGAACATGTGTGAGACCAATACCACCAGGGGCTGATATATGCCAAGAAGTCTGTTTTTAACATCTGCTCTTCAGCAGCCTTAATATGTTATGACCAGATCAATAAATCTTCTGCTGCTGGTGTCAGATATCCAGCAGCAGCCAGAGAATAGGGAGGAAATACACACAAAGAATATAACATGCTTACATATTCACTGATCCACATGTTCAGGCATTTCTGTGCAGGTGCATTGTTGTACTAGTGGAAGGAATAATGTGAAATCAATGCAAAATAAGTGTTTAAGTAGCCCTGATAAAGAGGAGCCATGAGTAGCTTATACTCACTCCCTAAAATCTCTTTTTCTGCAGAACATAAGCTAGAGGGTTGCTGTGTTGCTGGCAGCTCATATCCCACTCAGTGCATCCACAGATGCAGTATTTTCCTTACCCCACCACAATTAAAAGGGTTTTTACCTCTTAACGAGGTTTTTATGTGCTGCAAAGGCTGCGGGAAGCAGGTGAGATGGTGTAGGCATAATGGCCATTTTTAAAAGCATTCTTACCAACATGCAGCCAGGTCAGGCAGAGAAAGAAGAGCAGGGAACAAAAAAAAGAAGATGAAAGGAGGGGCTGAGAAAAAAAATTTTGGCTGTGGTGCTGGCAGAGTTTACAGCTGCAGCAGGATGGACACAAATGTTTGTTTTCTCCTCTGCTTCAGGGTATTGCCCTGCAGTGCCTGGGACAAGCCCCACGGATGCTCCTCAGCCTCCCCAGCTTGCCCTCCAGCCCTGAGCTCCAGCCACAGCTGGACTCAGGCCTGGGAGAAGCTGAAAATAGAGTTTAACATGAATATCTGCAGTTCAGGTGCAGTCAGAGCTGTGCAAGGTTCTGCTGGGCCCATCTCCTTCCCTCACAGTGGAGCAATGCTGGAGAGCACCCACAGCATTTTCTTGCAGGGAAGAAAGGATGTGAGAAACCAGATCTCTTTCTTCACTCCATTTACTTTTCAAGCCCGGGGGGGCTGCACTGAAGGACTTGGCACAAAGATTGATGTCTGGCCTATGGCATTAAGCAGAACTTGTTCATTTAAGACAGGACAGTGGCTTGGAAGAATAGAAGGTTGTGACCTCTCTGATGCAGCAGCAGTTCTCCTGACAGAAGGTGATAAATAAAGGAGTCAGTGCCACAGAGTGTATCTGAAAGCTTTGCACTGAGCAATGTGAAGAATGCTTGCTGTGACCTCAAGAACCTTTACATCAAGAAACCTCCTGGGCACGTGGGGGTAAAAAGGTCTTGTTTTAAGTGCTGCCATGGCTGGGTTCTGGGGGATAGCAGTGAGTCCAAAAGCCTGCTTCATTTACTGCAGATGTCTGATTTTTTTCCCTCAATATGGCTCCAATGTGCTTTATTTAATGACAGACACGGACCTGGAAAGCGAGGAACTTTCAGCTTTTGAGTTTATTTAGCCACTTAAGAGAAAACCATCTGGAAATGGTAGATTTCAGATTCTTTTTATTTCTGTGTAAATAGCAGGGCTCTTTCAGAAAGCCAGGTGCTCTGATGGGTGTTACTGTAATAACTGCTCAAAGTCCAGTTGTCTCTATATTACAGCTGGAACATGGAACTGTGGCTCCTGCTTCTTCCAGAAACCAGGATCAAAGTTTTTGTAGAATCACAGAATGATTTGGGTTGGAAGAGACTTTAAATATCTAGTTCTAACCCCTGTGCCATGGGAATTTTCAGGAGTTAATTCCTAGGACAGCAAACCAGCCTGCCTTATACTTCAGGTGCTCAGACATCCATAGTGGGGACAGTGTCCACGGTAGGAATGCCAAAGGAGCTCACTTGTTTGATCATTCCTGATATGAAACAAACAAATGTTTATTAATAAGCACAATACAGCCCAAACTAAGGCAAAGTACTGATAACCCCCAGACTACCATAAAAATTGTAAGTTAGAGACAAAAAACCACGGAGCTGCCTTAAAAATCTAAGGAGGTTGAGAAATGTAACACACTTGGGTTCTTTATATTTTTGCCTGTAGAGCTTTGAGCTTTTCACTCAAAATGAAGACTAAATGAAATGAAGACTGCTCTAACATCACCTGTCTCCAGGGACTGAGGCAGCTCAGAAAAAAAATCAGTGTTGTAGGAGAGCTGTAATGAATTTGCTGGAGCTGGCAATGGCACTTTAATGGCAGTCCCTGTGCTTGCTGTGGGCAGATGTTACAGCCCAGGTCTGCACAGTTGCTTCCCACCTGCAAACACCCTGAGCAGCCTGATGGAGAGCAGCTGAGCTGGATGTGAGGCATCATCACACTCCCAGCATCCAAAACTCCAAAACTCCTCATCCAAAACTCATCCCAAGAGACGTGCCTGCAGCCAAGGAAATCTTGGAATTGGAGCCTGCCTGAATTTTCTGGTTCTGCACACACTGCAGTGCTGTCCAACATTCACCCTTTCTTCCTCCTCTAGAATCACATTTCCAGTAATTCCAAGTGTGGTTTCCTGCTGGGTGAGGACTGTGAGAGGACTCTGTGCCAAAATCCTCTCTGCAGCTTTTGGAACCACTGATTAATTGGATGCCTTTTGTAGAAAGGGGGAGAGCCAGCAGGACACAAACACAGAACATAAAAGCCTTTGGGATAGGGGTGAAAAATGGCATTTTCCATTCCAGGAGAGCAGGCAGAGCTTTGGGAAGAGGCAGGGGCAATGCCCCTGCCCAGGAGGGCTTATTGCTTTTGCTGTGCACTCATTCCTTGACTTTTCCTGGCAGCTCATTCCTGGTTGGAATTCCTGAACATTCCTGGTTGGAACATCCCTGGGGGAACACCCCATGGACAGTGTGCAAAAAGGAGTTTTGTAAGTCTTAAGGCTCATATCAAAAGACATGTGATCCAGATCTCAGGTCTCCCTGCTGAGGCCCAGGAAGAGTTAAGGTATGGACTCTGACACCCTAAACAGTGAAAGATTCCCTTCCCTCTGAGGGTCTTACAGCCCATTCTGTCAGCCACCCTGCAGAATCCATGTCTCTCTCCTGCTGCTTTTATAAACAGTAATGAGGGAATGATGCTGCTGTCTAATAATCCAATAATCATTACTCTGTACTTGGAGGGAAAACCAGCCTTTGTGACAATGAGTAATGCCATTGCAATATACAGTGTCTGAACTAGAGATAAGCATGGCTGAGAAATAAGCTGCAGCATCAGATCCAAATTCAGCCTGCATGTTCTTCAGGACCTTTAGACCTGGAGATGAAAAGTCCTCCAGCTCTGGGGACAGTGGCTGTTCATCTTGCTTCCCTCCTGCTTTCTGGTTTTTGCTGCCTCCTTTCACCAAGTCCACTGAATTCAGTGAGAAGACACTCAGAAAGCTGAGTAGGATTTCCTTTTGCCTTGCCCATCTGGCCATCTCCTTTGCTGTCTGTGTATTTTGGGGTAAATGATGGGCAAAATGGGCTGTAAGTACCCCTGTAAGCAGTCTTTTCCATTTGAGTTCCCATAGCATATATTGTGAGTCTGTGAGAATTACACTAGCAAGATTTTTACAGTCATTTGGTGTGAGTGTATGTCCTTCCAGGGTGCTTTTCAGCAGTTGCTTAAAATATGGGGAGCAGATACCACTGTCCCTTATTGCTTTTTTGCAATTCTTTTATCTGACGAGGTGGGATAGCCCCCATGTTCTAGGACCACCAGCTTGCTGGCTGAATAGCACAGGCATAGCTAAAGGATTTAGACTTTCTTTACAAATTTGGCGTCTGAGTTCATGCCAGTCTGCTAGTTGAAAATTATCAAAATATTTTTGTGAGTTTTCTACTTTTTGGATTAATGCTGAAGGATTTTCAGGGTTTCGTGTCTCATTTTGCGTCGTGAAATCTGTCCCAAAGACTGGGGGGACTCTGGAGCTGTTTGGGACCAGTTCTTTTTCGGAATTCTTTTGTGTCGGGATCAAAGGGTTGGCATTTGCAGGGGCAAAATAATTCTCTGTCTGTCCTGTATTTATTAAAGCAGCTGTCGTATTCCACCCCCCCCCCCCCTTCGCCCCCCTCGTTGCAGGGTTTGTGTGCACGGATGTGGCTGTGCGGAGGAATCGTGACACAAAGTAGTCCCACTCGGTGCTGGGAGAGTGGAAGGAGAAAACACGGTTGGGTGTTCGAGGAGATGCGGCCGTGATCCGGTGCTGCTCGGGTCGGCTGCGGGATGCGGCGGCGGAGGGAGGGAAGCAGGCGGCGGAGGTGCGGGACGGGGCAGCGGAGGCACATTCGGCATCGGCTGTGCGGGGTTGCGCGCTGCGGAGGGATCTCACTGTGCTTCGGCTTCTCAAGGTCCGGCAGAGCCGGCAGAGGGAGAGACGCGGAAGGATACATGCAAGGCGCTGCAGATTCTGGCTGCTGTGGTGCCGTCTGTAGAGCCGGTGGCGGCGGAAGCGGCGTGACAGGGAACAGGGATGCCGGCTGTGGCTGGACAGCGGCAGGCAGCGGCTCGGAACCGGGACCGGGCTGTACCAAAGCTGCGGCGAAAGCGGGAGCGGGGGAGCGGGGGGGGGGGGGGGGGGGGGGGGGGCGGGGCCGTGGAGAGAGAACTGCTGCGTGCGGCTGATCCCGGAAGCGGCGCTGTGGTTGGATGAGACGGCGCGCAGTGATACTGCTGGTGGGGGGGGGGGGGGGGGGGGTGGTGTAGCAACTGCGCATGGGTAGGTTTCGTCACTCGGTCAGCGTGGAGCCATGGCGGCCGGCCGGCCGCCCTCGTTAGCGGAAAATAAACCCGGGATGGTGGGCAGCAAGGGCAGGAGCGGAAAAGCGACCGCGGGCGGCGGCGGGGCGGCCTTGTTTGCGGGAAATGAACCCGGGGTGGCGGGCGGCAAGGGCAGGAGCGGAAAAGCGACCGCGGGCGGCGGCGGGGCGGCCTCGTTTGCGGGAAATAAACCCGGGGTGGCGGGTGGCGGGAGGCAGGAGGAGCGGCATGGGGGCGGCGGGAGTCTGCTGAGGGGCGGCCAGCCATCATGAGCGGCGGGCTGGTCGGCGGCTGAAACCGCGGTCTGGGTTGGGGTGCCTGCCGCCCCGGCGGGCAGGGGCGGCGCTGACGGGAGGCTGGGCTGGAGCGGCGGCAGGCACGAGAGACGCTGCAGCCACCGCTGAAGACGCCGCGGCGCCGGCACGGGGGGGCTGGGGGGGCTGGGGCGCCCCGGTCCCAGCGCAAGCAGGGCCATGCCGGGACCAGAGGATTGCGCTGAAACGCCGGCAGGGACGGGATTAAACATGGGAGTTTGCCCTGCCGCGGGGCCCGTGGGCTGCTCGGGGTGTGCTGCCAGGGTGGGGGGGCAGGGCTTCCCCAGGGCTTCCCGCCCCAACGTGCGCAGGGGGCGCTGAGAACGGGAGCGCGGCAGCGACGGACGCGGACGGGATTGCGCCCACCAGCGGCGCTGGACTGGGGACAAAAGGGGGCGTGGCCGAGGTGACGTGGGTGGGCGGGATTAGAGGACGGCAGCCGTGGGAGGGGCTTCGAGGGCAGGGGGCGGAGCAGCAGGAGTGAGCAAGACTGGCTACCGGAGCCGTGGGGTCCGACGGGCTCATGGCCCGTTCGAGACTCGCAGCAGGAGCAGAGGTGGGCGGGGCCAGTGCTGCGGGCATCCCCCCTGGAGCAAAGACTTCAGCCAGCACCCTGCAAGCTGGGACCGGCTCCACGGCAGTCAGATCCCGGCAACAGATACTATTAAAAAACCTTGGTCCCTCTGTGTCCCAGAAATTTCATTTACGGCAGTCGCGCTTTACGGCCCCTTTTACGTCAGTTGCGCTTTACGGCAGTTTTACGACATTCGCGCGTTACGGCAGTTTTGCGACAGTCGCGCTTTACGACACCTTTTACGACAGTCGCGCTTTACGACACCTTTTGCGACAGTCGCGCTTTACGGCACCTTTTACGACAGTCGCGCTCTACGGCAGTTTTACGACAGTCGTGCTTTACGGCACCTTTTACGACAGTCGCGCTTTACGGCCACTTTTGCGACAGTCGCCCTTTACGGCACCTTTTACAACAGTCGCGCTTTACGGCAGCTTTACGACAGTCGCGCTTTACGGCACCTTTTACGACAGTCGCGCTTTACGGCAGCTTTACGACAGTTTTGCTTTACGGCCACTTTTGCGACAGTCGCCCTTTACGGCACCTTTTCCGACAGTCGCGCTTTACGGCAGCTTTACGACAGTCGCGCTTTACGGCACCTTTCGCGACAGTCGCGCTTTACGGCAGTTTTGCGACAGTCGTGCTTTACGGCACCTTTCACGACAGTTGTGCTTTACGGCAGTTTTACGACAGTCGTGCTTTACGGCACCTTTTACGACAGTCGTGCTTTACGGCAGCTTTTACGACAGTTTTGCTTTACGGCCCCGTTTACGACAGTCGCGCTTTACGGCAGCTTTACGACAGTCGCGCTTTACGGCAGGTTTACGACAGTCGGGCTTTACGGCAGGTTTACGACAGTCGCGCTTTACGACAGTCGCGCTTTACGGCAGCTTTACGACAGTTTTGCTTTACTGCACCTTTTACGACAGTCGCGCTTTACTGCTCCTTTCACGACAGTCGCGCTTTACGGCAGTTTTGCGACAGTCGCGCTTTTTATTTTGTTTTTTTAATAAAGTTTTTTATAATTTTTGAGGGGTTTTTGTGGGTTTTTTTGGGTTTTTTTTTTTTTTTTGGTGCTTCTGAAGACCAGCTCAAGCCCTTCACGGCACTTTATGGTTTTTACTTTATTTTCTTTTTTATGTATTTTTAATAATTTTTTTTAATTTTTAAGGGTTTTTTCCTTAATTTTTTTTTTTCTAATTTTTATTTTTTTATTTTATTTGCTGCTGCCCACGACCAGCTCAAGCTCTTTACAGCACTTTAAGGTTTTTACTTTATTTTGTTTTTTATATATTTTTAATTAATTTTATTTTTTAATTTTTAAGGGTTTTTTTCTTTAATTTTTTTTTTTTTTTAATTTGGTGCTGCCCGAGACCAGCTCAAGCACTTTACAGCACTTTACGGTTTTTACTTTTTTTGGTTTTTATGTATTTTTAATTCATTTTATTTTTTAATTTTTAAGTTATTTTTACTTTTTTTTTTTTTCCTAATTTTTTTTTCATAATTTTTTTTTTATTTTATTCGGTGCTGCCCAAGACCAGCTCAAGCCCTTTACGGCACTTTATGGTTTTTACTTTATTTGGTTTTTTATGTATTTTTAATAATTTTTTTAAATTTTTAAGGTTTTTTTTTTTTTTTTTTTGTATTTTTTTTTTATTTGGTGCTGCCCAAGACGAGCTCAAGCCCTTTACGGCACTTTACACTTTTTACTTTTTTTTGTTTTTTATGTATTTTTAAGTAATTTTATTTTTAATTTTTAAGGGTTTTTTCTTTAATTTTTTTTCTTTTAATTTTTTTTTTATTTGGTGCTGCCCAAGACGAGCTCAAGCCCTTTACGGCACTTTATGGTTTTTACTTTATTTTGTTTTTTATGTATTTTTAATATTTTTTTTAATTTTTAAGTTTTTTTTTTCTTTAATTTTTTTTCTTTTAATTTTTTTTTTTTTATTTGGTGCTGCCCAAGACGAGCTCAAGCCCTTTACGGCACTTTATGGTTTTTACTTTATTTTGGTTTTTATGTATTTTTAATTTTTTTTTTTTAATTTTTAAGTTTTTTTTTCTTTAATTTTTTATTTTAATTTTTTTTTTTATTTGGTGCTCCCCAAGACCAGCTCAAGCCCTTTAAGGCACTTTATGGTTTTTACTTTATTTTGGTTTTTATGTATTTTTAATAATTTTTTAAAAAATTTTAAGGGTTTTTTAATTTTTTAATTTTTAAGTTATTTTTTTCTTTAATTTTTATTTTAATTTTTTCTATTTTAAAATATTTTTATTTTATTTTATTTGGTGTTGCCCAGACCAGCTCAAGCCAGTGATTGTGGTGCTGTTTGAGGGTCCCCAGGACGAGCGAAGGGCTGAGAATCTTGGCTCCTCCTTTCAGAAGGCTGATTTATTATTTTATGATATCTGTTCTATTAAATGATAATGAGACATTAGACTTTGAAAATATTGGGCTTTGTGTTTTCTCAGATCATTGCACCTGCGTAAGCAGTGATAAAAGATATAATTGTTAGATGTGGTGATTGTTTAGTAATTAAATATAATTCTTATATAACCATAAGAAGATTCGTGAGAAACTATGTTGGAAATTTAAAGGGGCCTATGTGTTTAGCTGAAATCTGTGTATACAATATAACAATATAGGTTTAATAATTAACATGAAAGTTATGTAATGATAGAGTATAAAACACGTTCACCTCGAATGTATGGTCGGAATCAGATTTGGGTGGAAACTACCCCAATTCCCAGAGCTCTTAAATAAAAAGTACCGCATATAATTGCTTATGTGGTTATGTGTTTTTGAATACTAACAGAACTATACTAAAGAAAGAGCAAGGAGACATCAGAAAGCTGGAAAGGAATAAATAATAAAAACCCATGACTGCTCACAGCCTTGACACAGCTGGACCATGATTGGTCATCAAGTAGAAACAATCCACAGGAGACCAGTCCAAGATGCCCCTGTTGCTAAACCATCTCCAGCCCACACTCCACAGCCAGCAGATTGTTATTGGTTCCATTTCTGTTCTGAGGCTTCTCAGGAGAAAAATTCTGGCAAAAGGATTTTCATCAAACACATCAGTGCCAGGTGATGGCACAGGCAGCATGGGCTGGCCGAGGTCACTGTGTCATCCCTGCCAGCCCAAGTGTCACAGCAAGGAGCAGAGAGTTCACCCTGTGCTCACACAGCCCTGCCAAGGGACCGGCTGCCAAAACAGAGCCGTGCCATGCATGCCAGTGTCTGCATGGCAGAGAGAGGACATGAAAAGCCACTGAGGAAGCTGCCACCTCCTCCCTGGGCTCTGCCCTGCAGGCTGGGCCATGGGCAGCCACTTTGGGAAGGCTGCATTTGCTGCCCATCAGCTGCTCTGTGTCTGACAGGAATTGAAATAGCCCAGGTTTGGGTTGGTGCTGAGCAGAGGGCAGTGAGGAGAAAGGGAGAAGGCTGTCCTGCAGGGCAGCTGGATCCAGGCAGAGCCAGTTTGGGGAGCAGCCTTGTCTAACAGCATTTCATTTTCCAGTTCTACTACGTTTCATTTCATTTTGCACTTCTGCTAGAACTGCATGGCAACAGGTTTCAAATATCCTCCTCAGTCCCAGCAGCCTGCTTGAAAGTGCTGTGTATTTATCAGACCATTGATGATCCTTCTGAAATGTGAGTCTCACTGGCTGCATCCAAACCTTGTGCTTAAAGAGCATTCCTAATTAAAGCAGTTTGGGCACTTTTGGGGAAGAAGGGGCTGCAAAGCATTGCCTAAAGCATTTTCTACTCCAATTTCATTGTGAGGAAATACACCTGAATGCAGGGATTAGGATTGAGACAAATATGAGTTTGGTGGGTCAATTTTTCCTTGAGAGATTGAGAAACACAGGAAGCCCAAGTGATGATCCCAGAGGGTTGAACACAGAGGTTTCATCCTCCCAGAAATACAAGGGCCTTAAAACCACTGTTAATTTGCTGACATCTTTTCATTTTAGAAATGCCTTAAAGCTGTTTTCTTCAACAATTTTGGAATGTGAGCTGAAACAAAACCATCCAGGCTGAACCAGAGGGATAACTCCTGAGAAAAACACCCCGTCCCCTCTGCAGGGTGAGGAGCTGAGCCAGCATTTCTAGAAATAAATCATCACCCCCAGCTCAGAGTCTGCGGAAGGATGTGCAGTGTTCCCCTGCTCCCAAACAGCCCAGGACAGCTGTGACTCCCCCAGCACTCACTGGGCTACCCACAGAGCCTTTGCTGTGCTGCCTGTGGGGCCAGTGCCCATCCCTGCTCTTGCCACCATCCTAGACTCTGGCTCGTGCCCCACACCCCCAGGACAAAATTTGCAGTTTGTCCCACAGAAAGAGCCAGGACAGTGAAGGAAAGGGGGTGCATCCTGCCAAACCTGCCCACACAGACATGTGACAGCAGGCAGGAAAGGTGCAGAGCAGGAAGGGTGCAGGCAGCAGTGCTCTCGGGGGCTGCACATCTGGTTCCAGGTGTGGGGATGGCAAGAGACCCCATCTTGGGGGCTGTAGCCCCAAATCCCCAGGATGGGAGATGCTCACAGGCCAGCAGGCAGCCCAGAACAGCTCAGTGTGCCCCGGATTTGGGGTTACCCATTCAGCAGCCATGGTGCTGGGCACGGCTGTGGGCCCAACCCTCATCCTGCTCCCAACCCGGGGATCACCCAAAACCCCAGTGCCAGGGTGCTGCCACCCCGCCCACCCCACCCACATCCCTGCAGCTCTTCCATGAGGTTTTGGCGGTGCCTGGAGCAGGGAGGCGGCCCCGGGCCACCATCCTGCCGCGGTGCGTGGGAGGACAGGCCGTGCTGGTGGCACCCAGGGCTCCGACCCCCCCGACACACACCGTCCCCCTCAGAGGCCGTGCGGGGCTCCCGTGGCTCCCGCGGGGTGCTGCGGGCAGCGAGCTGAGTTTTCGGGGTTCAGCCGAGCGGGAGCGGGGCTGTGATGCCGCTGCGGTCCCCCGGCGGTCACACCGGCCCCGGGGTCCCGCAGTGCCCCCCGCGATGCCCTGGGCGCCCGTCCCACGGGCTGCTCCCCCCGCTCGATGCTGCTCGCTCGGCACCGCGGCGGCCGCGCTCTTCCTCCTCCTGAGCGCCCCGCTCTGCCCAGCCCCAGAGCGGCCTCCTCGCTCCTCCTCCAGCCCCGCTACCGGGGCCAGGCAGCGGCCACGGGGGCTCGGCACGGCGGGGACAGCGGGGACAGCCCCGCGGCGCGCCTGCCTCCACCCGCTCCCTGCACATCCTCCCCGGGATGAGGCATGGGCAGAACGCTGGGAAAAGGCACTGGCAGCGGTGCAGGATGGCACAAAGCCCCTGAAATATGTTTGGAGGGGTGGGCAGGGCTTGAGCCGCCCACTCCTGGGGACCCGCTGCCCTCCTTGGGGCCCAGAGAGACCGAGCTGCGGGCACCGGGCACCCACAGTGGCACTCGTGTCACCACAGCTGTGTGTGCCCGCCTGCAGGGAGGGAATTTGAGGTCAGAGGCTCCCGGGAAGGGGTCGGGAAGGAGGGAGACTTTTCCCAGCAGGACAGGCTCGGACAGCACCGCAGGTCCTGGGTGCAGCCCCAGAGGTTTTACTCTTCGTGGCCGGGAGCGAGGGGGACCCACACGGGTGTGGTGGCTCGAGCTGCCAGGGTGATTAACAGCAATTAATTACAGATGAGCAGCGGCCACTGTCTGCTGTCCAAGTGCCTGGCAGCTCCAGAGCTGCTCAGGAGATAGATGGAGGAGCAGATTCCTGGAGGAGGAGGAGGAGGATAAGGATGAGGATGGAGCGCTGTGCCAAGCCCCGCTCCTGACTGTTCCTCACCCTTGGCACCGCTGCCCATCCCTGCAGTGCTAAGGGACTGTTCCCCCCACCTCCTGCCCCAGCCCTCCAGCACATCTTCTGTAGCCAATGCCTCTTCTTCATGGAAGCAGTTCCAATTTATTTTCTGTAAGGGGAAAAAAAAATCTACTGCCTCGAAAGCACTGCAAGTATCCACATTGTTCTCCTGCACTGTTTTCCTTAGAAAAAAAGGAATTTTTGGAGCTGCAGAAGCATTGAGTCACCTCCAACTCAAAAATGAGTGTGTCCAACTCACTCTTTATAACCCCTCCCAGCTCTCAAATAGTGGCTTTCAGTGACCTTTCCTTTTAGTGAAGGCCAGCTTGTTATTTTGGGGGTGAATTTCCCTGCTGATTCCCTGCTCTGCCTTTCCCCTGTGTTGCTCTGCCATGAAGCTGCTGTCACCATTCCTGTTCCAAGTTGGAAAACCAGGGTGACCACCACCCTGTTCCCATTGTGACAACCAGGGTGACCACCATCCCTTCCCAGTGGGACAACCACCCATTCCCAGGGGGACAACCAGGGCGACCACCACCCTGTGGTACTCCCTCCAGTTGTGTGTAACCATGGGGAGAGCCAAACCCCTGGCAGCCTTTCCCATCTTCACATGGATGGCCCAAAACCATCACTTTCTGATAACACAGCCATGAATTATAAAATCCTGGCAGCACTGGCCATTTGTACAGGTGGCGGTATAACCACGTGTACAATGATATTGAGATATATATATCATCATATATATATATATCAATATATATTCATACATATTGATATATTCATATATATGAATATATCATATTAATATTCAATATATTAATATATTCATAGATAGATATCATTCAGATGCTCAGAAATGAACAGCAGCTTTCTAGAAAACTGCTCTCAAAAAGCTTCACCCATGGGTGTCATAGGAAGACACACATAAAAACCTGACCTTTCCTAGTGAAACAGCTGATCCACTTCTCTGCATGGGAATTCATGGAATCCTGGATGCTGAGAATTGTAAACTTTCTGTGCTGAAAGGCACAGACCCACAAGAGAGCACTGCATTTGATCTGAGGATGTGAAGAAGGCCTCCAAAATTGATTGCTAGTGCTGGGATTATGGGTGTAGTTGGTTAGAAGTGAGTAATATCACAGGGTGGAAAACTTGGAATTTGAGATTTTAAAATATAGAAATAAATACGAAGCAAGATGGAGGTTTTAGGGTGGAGGCAGGTTGTTCTTCTTTACTTATTCTTCATGGGTTTGGGTGGCATTTTGTAATTGGGCAGAAAAGTCCCCATTGTGGGCTCTTTGGGATCAGTTACTGGGTAAAAAGGGAAAATAATCTAGGTAGCAGTTCTTAATTGGATAGTGTAGTCTTAAAAGACTTTGTAACAAGAGATATATTTTGTGCCTTGCTAATGAAAAGCTGCCAAACTCATGGTTGTGAGACTGTTTTACTGATAAGAAATAATAAAATATTATTTTATATTAAATTAAATACAAACATTAAATACTGTCTCAAGTGCCTTCAATGCAGATCCAGAGAAACCCATAGGAATAAACACCTCATTTATATTCTGTGAGAGTAATTGTTTGTCATCCCTGTATATTCTCTTTCTTGTAGCAAGTTTTTCCTTAATATTACAAATGTCTTGGAAGCACATACAGAACCCAGTCCTTTTCGCAGAGTACCTCTGCAGGACCTGAACTAGTTTGGATCACTACAAAACACTGAACCCACAAGCAAAAAGCACGAGACATGTAGGATTCAGGGTGAGCCTGGAAATCAGTCAAAACTTCTAATATAATCTTTAAACAAAATCTTGGCTACCTGAAGCAGAGAGGTGCAAATCACCTCTGAGCTACAGACCCTGCTGCCGATTTTAGCAGATCTCTGCACCAGCTAGTTAATTAACGCTCGGCGCTAATTAGCGCTAATTAGCGCTAATTACTGGGAACTGCCCGCCCTGCGCATGCACCGAGCCCCGCGCATGCGCAGAGAGATCCGCGCCCACGTGACCGCGGGCCGGGACGCCAATATGGCTGCGCCCATCTGCGCGCACGGGGCAGGCCCGGAGCGCCGGGACGGGCCCCGCTGATCCCGGCCCGCCAGCCCCGCATGGAGCCGCGGGAGTCCTGGGCGGCCTTGGCGGTGAGTGAGTGAGTGAGTGAGTGAGTGAGTGAGTGAGTGAGTGAGTGAGCCAGAAATAGGCTGTTATACCCGGTGTGCAAGAGTAGGGGTATTTTTAGGGAATATAAATTATATGTGTATATATAATATATTTTTATATTTTTAAGATATTATATATATTTATATATAGTATGTATACATATATTTTAGTATAATATGAATAATGTATATATTATGTATATAATATAGATTATATAATGTATATATGCACACATATATTCACATATAGAACATATATATATATATACACACCTGTGTATGTGTATATATATTTTCTTTGCGCAGAAAGCGTCGCTGGCTGGCAAATCCACAAAAATCCAGCACTGCCACCACCAAAACTTTTCACTGTTTCTGCTCTTTGCTGAATAAAAGCATTAATATTCATTGGCTACAAGTTGCACAGGTTCTCTTATTAATTAGTATTGTATCTTGTGTTGGCTAGTGAGTCTCTGGCTTGCCATGGCAATTAATCCACAGGCTCAGTCATTCTCATCCTTTGGGTCAGTGGGTTTCCTGTGATGTGCCCCTGCTGGAATTCCCTTTTACCCAATGGGAGCTGAATCTGCTCAGTTGAGGAGCTGTCTTTATTAATTTCTTCATTTTCTTTGGGGTTCTGCCAAATGTCCTTGTGGCCCATAAATTCTGCATCCTTTGTGTCTGCCATCAGTGGTACATCCTTCTCCCCAGCACTTGTTAACCTCCCTCTAGGTCTGACATTATTGAAACATATGGAGCCCTGAAATTAGCAATTCAACTGACAAGTATTTTGGCTTTCTAACACAGGACATCACATAGAGCCTGTTGGTTCCTGTGTTTCAACAATTAAATCTCCTTTGTTGTTGATCAGGCTGGAAAGTTACAAGGCCCTAACATCAAGGAACATCCTTACTTTGGAAAATATTACATATTCCACATTTTGCAGATGTCCTGCCTGGGCATTGCCAAGGTGGTGAGCTGAGCTCAGGGACGGCCACAGTTTGTAGCTTCAGCAGCCACTCCAGAGCCACAGGGAGCTCCTGACCCTGTCTGTGAAGCATTGCCCTCCCTAAAAGCTGCTTTTCCATGTGTGGGCTCAGCAAGGGGGTAAAGCCCAGTCACCACAGCTCCACTGGAAACAGCCAGTGAGTTCTGTGTGGAAAATCAGGGATGTGGTGCCTTGGGGAAAGCTGCAGCAGAGGAGAGCTCAGCTGCCTGCCCCCCAATGCTCTGAGGCAGATGCATGTGAGCAGTGAGGTCGTGGCTCCATGAGCTGGAATTAGGTCCTGGTTTTGCTTAATCATTGTGATGGTGTTTATGGGGTCATTGTATCTCCTGAGTTGGAAGGGACCCACAAGGGTCATCCATCCCAGCTCCTGTCCCTGCCCAGGACACCCCAGCAATCCCACCCTGTGCCCAGGAGCACTGTCCAAACCCTCCTGGAGCTCTGGCAGCCTCGGGGCTGTGCCCATTCCCTGGGGAGCCTGGGCAGTGCCAGCACCTCTGGGGTCGAACCTTTCCCTGATCCCAACCCCAGCTCCCCTGGCACAGCCCCAGCTGCTCCCTGGGCCCTGTCCCTGATCAGGGAGCAGAGCTTGGAGCTGCCCCTCCACTTCCCTTGGGAGGAAGCTGCAGAGTCCTGTGAGCTCTGATCCCCCTCCAGCTCCTGGTGAAGGTTCTTTTGATAACCCTGCTGTTGCTGACAGCTGGGGAAGGAGATGTGTTCCAGGTGCCTGATGAACCAAAAGCCATTTCTCTTTTCTGCAGTTACTGCAAACACACAGCTATTGTCACCCCCTGGCAGGTGCTCTGTTAGCTACCTCATGAATTTAAATGACATTTAAGATACAGAACTTTGAGAACTTAAAGAAGCAATTAGTAACTTTTGATTCATGTTTTAACAGATGGCCAGATTAAATCTGATCAATGCTATTTTGAGCAGATAAGGATTTTGATGAAAAAGAGTGAAGAAGAATCAATGCATTCAAAATAGCCAACTAGATTAAAAGAGTAATTAACTTATTGATTAAACCTTTAGTGCTAGATAGTGTACACCTCTCTGAATCCTCTGTTACCCTGAAAAAAAATCATCGGTGTCATACACATGTGATTTGTTTTCAGGCAGAGTTAAAAATCTCTGCAGCTGTTTGTTGGGATCTATATGAGGTAGCCTTCAAACTGTGTTTTCTGAATAGCACTGCAGCTAAATAATGTCTCATAATGGATTGATGTTAACTATTGATGGTGTTTTCTTTTGAATCAGTTTTTCTGTTTATTTCAGCCTTTTCCTCATGGTTATTGTGAAATAATTATTTTCTACAATCAGCCATGTCATGGGGTAATTAAAAAAAACCCAAAATCCCAGTCATCTAGGAACACAGGTGATGGGAATAGATTGAGCCCTAGTTGAATCAATTTTTTAGGGTTTTATTTTATGAATTCTTTGGATAAAACCCTTCCCCTTTATGAGTTTGAAAACTCATTTAATATGATTTCCTTAAGGGAGTACCTTAAGGGAGTCTACAAGAAAGGTGGAGAGAGCACATGGTGACAGGACAAGGGGGAATATTTTCAAACTGACAGAGAGTAGGTTTAGATTAGATTTTAGAGAAATATTATTGACTTTGAGGGTGGTGAAGCCCTGGCACAGGTTGCCCAGAGAAGTTGTGGCTGCCCCATCCCTGGAAGTGTCCAAGGACAGGCTGGATGGGGCTTGGGACAACCTGGGATAGTGGAAGGTGTCCCTGCCACGGCAGGGGGCTGGAGCTAGATTTTTAAGGTCCTTTCCTGTTGTTGTTCTATCTCTAGAGTCCCATACTGCTGCTATCAGATTTCTAAAGTCCCATACCTCCTCAGTGTGTTCTTGTGGCCATAGATCTTCACAGCACAGACTCCTTCATCTGCACGTTGCTCCTTCTTAGTCCAGGGCTCCTTCAAGGCTCTCCCTGACTGCTTAACCTGTCCCCTTTTATCCCAGTTATCTTCATTAGCCACAGCTGCAGCCCATCAAGGACAACCAGGACCTCCCGGGGGCAGAGCCTATATACAGATTTTCAAGTACAGATATTCAAGTACCATACATTTCCTCTACTATACTTTCCAATCTAAACCTTTCAATGATTTACCATTTTTGCTTTCTCTTGGATTTTATCAAAAAAGATCTGAAAAAAGAAAGCTTATCTTAGGCTTTGTTTGACAAAGGCAGTGAGGGAGTGTGAACACTTTAAATGAAAACATATGCTGGAAAAATGTGGATGTGCTTTCTAGAGATGCCTAAGGTGGGGAGCAGAATTGCTTCAGTTTTTCCCTGATTTTATCACACAGCTGCTGGAGGTGTTGGTCATTCTGTGCTGTCTCTTCAAAAGTGACATCCACTGTCTGGCTTTTCTATGGATGGGGAAGTGTTGCATTGCTTTGACTGCACTATTCAAAACACCAAGACCGTTTTGAAAATACCTTAAAAATTGTTTAAAAGTTGTAATATCTGTTACTTTCTTTTGTTGTGGAAGCTGTTGAGTTGTGTGTAAGACTATCAGTTTATAAACTAACCTCAGGAAGAACACAGTCAGCAGTGCTTTGGGTTACACATGCCTCAGTTACTCACATAAGCACCACTTATGTGAGAATATTAATTCGCTTTTTTCCATGGTTTTGTCATGTAGGCTGGTGGAGTTGCTGGTGTGTGTGTTGACTTGATCCTTTTTCCCCTGGATACTGTAAAAACAAGACTTCAGAGTCCTCAAGGATTTAGGAAAGCTGGTGGTTTTCGTGGCATCTATGCTGGTGTTCCTTCCACTGCAATAGGATCCTTTCCAAATGGTAAATTTTCTGTGGATTGTGCTTTGTCTTCTTTAAGTAGTAATTTGTGTCACATAGGACATTCATGTCTGTGGCTTCCTCTCCTGTGGGTGCCTGGATTTTTTGAGTCCATGTCCAGCTGTGAGGAGCAGTTTCTAGAATTACAGCATTAGGCAAACTTGAGCAAGACTGGAGTGAAGGATGCTGCAGATTTGCTCTGGAAAGCAACCCTAATTCCTTGGAAGCATTTCTGGATATAAGCCTGTCCTTACTTACAGGAGCACACTAAAGCATTTCTGGGTGCTTGTGTTTTGCTTGTCCTGAACACTTTTGTCATGACCCACTCTTTCTTGGCACTGGAAATGAATGGAATTTCCAAGTGCTTGAGCACTGCAGATGTTTGAGTTAATTGCCCTGGGGATGCTCTGCCCATCTCCCTGAAACAGCAATACTTATATTGTAAAGACATCAGGAATACTTTTGAAACTAAGGCTTTACAAAAGTAGATACTTTTAGTCCCTGCAGAGAAAAGGCATCTGAAATTCCTCATGCATTTGTCCATTTTGTCTTTGTAGGGAGGGATGAAAAAAACAGCAATCTGTGCTGTAAATGTTAGGAGAACTTTGCTGACAAATCCACTGACACCTTCAGATGTTTGATGTCCTTCATAAGGTGATATAAAAAAATTCAGTTCTTTATCTTGGCTGCTCTGTTATCTCCTTTTGAGGTGATAAGCATCTTTTGATTAGTAGAAGGCAATTCACATGGCCCTTCTCTACAATTAAAATATGTTCCCCCGCAAGACATGTCATTTTTTCAGTATTTACATCTCCAAAATCTGCACTGTAGTTTTATCTTTCCAACATATGACAGAGAACTGAAATTATCTTTAGGAAAAGGAATAACCCTTAAGGTGTAAGTGCCTTTGTAGTTGACTGTTACAGTGAATAAACAGCTCAAGTTGCTGTGCTCAGTTTAGTTTTGTGCATTTCTTGTTCGTTGCACAGAACTTTTACAAATCCTTCAGAAGCTTGGAAAAAATGTTATGGAGCTAAATTCAAAATATTTAACTGACAACAGCTAGGAAGAAGTTATTAATAAACTGCTACTGAAACAGTTTTGTACATTGCAGGATAACATAACTGTATCAATTTATGTTTTTTGGGTTTGTTTTTCATTTCAATTGATCAACTGATTGTTTGTTCTTCCCTTCCTCCCCCAGTCAAAAAAAGAACCATTCATTCAATTCAACCAAGAGATGATCCCTCTACTCTATTTATGGATATGGAAGATATCAGTCTTTCAAAATGTGCTGGACATCCATGGCTAATTAATTCATCTTTCTGTAGCTCCCTACTGAAAGTGGCCTGGAGTCCTGACACCTTTGATATTAATGGGAGGTTTGCCGGGGTAGCCGGAAGCATCAACTCCTGAAGGAATTCTCTCACAGATTCTGTTGATACTGCTGTACTGTTTTGGTGTAAAAATACCCTGATTTTAACTACAGCCCTGTGATGGAGGAACAGTGCAATGATTGCATGTGTTCTTGAATTTCAGCTGCTGCTTTTTTTATCACCTACGAAAATGTGAAATCCGTGCTGCCCCATGGATCTTCATCTTACTTGTCCCCTGCAACACACATGGTGGCTGCCTCCCTTGGGGAAGTGGTAAGAAGGAAATTCATCTGTTGTGTGTCCAGGGGAGGAGAGGATACCATTCAGTTATGGGAGCTCAGGTTTGGTGTCATATCTTGTGGCAGTTCTTACAGCAGCCTGGTTTCTCACTATTGGCACAGTGTCTGGGGCTGGGTGTTGAGCTCTGAACACCCCAGGCTGTTCCTGCCAGCCTTGGCCACCTCTGCTCTCCTGTTTTTGGCACAGTGTGTCCTGATAAAATGGGGAGCAGGTGGTCTCTGCAGGTTTGAGGTAAGGAAATGGGCTGTATGGAGACAAACAGGCTTTTCTGGCTCTTTTGCAACTCAAACTTAGCTGATGGCACAGTGCAGAAGAATCTGTTGTGTCTGTGGTTCCATACTATTTTATTTACTGCTCTTATTAACTGACTTTTTTCTTTCCTTTCCCATGGGGTGGGCTTAGCTTTGGTGTATGTTGGTCCCAAGCTCCCAGGGGTGTGGAGATGCCATTTATTTCAGCTGAACACCAGGTGCCTCACTACTACAGCACAGCTATTTCCCATGGGAAGCAGCTCAGCTCTCCCTGCTCTCTGTGGGATCAGCTTTGACACCCAAGTCAATTTTATTCTTCTGTGGAAATGTTACTGATTAGATTGAATGAGATTTAGTCAAGAAACTTAATTTAACATACCAAGTACATGAAGATAGATGAGTACAGCACTTATAACCTGGTAGGTTAGATACTGGTAGGGGTAGATAGAAGGTGATAGAGGCAGGGCTGGGTGGGATTTGTTTGTGTGGCTGCCTCAGGTGAGCTTGGTTAGAGCCTGTGCTGGCAAGTTGTAATTTCTAACTTAAGGCAATGCACAGAACTTATTTCCATGAAGATTCTCTGAAGGCTGTTAGAAATCAGCAGGAGGTTATTTACCACCAATGCACAGCCCTAAAACTCCTTGTTTGCCTGATGTGTCATGGAACAGCAGATCCAGGAGGTGTTTTGAGCTTCTCAAGTGCTATTTGCAGAATCAAGCAAAGTGACAATGGGGCTTATGAACAGGTGCCAGTGCTTTGCAATAAAATCCACCAGAAGAAAGTCTCTTCTTTGTGGAATAGGTTATTCATGGTACCTTCCCTGTGCCTGTGAGGATCCTGTAGAAAATTACAGCCAAGAAATTGAATCAGCAGTAGCCAAAGCCCAGTTGGCTACAGATGACTCCTTCCTACAGAGCCTGTTGCCATTTGTTCCCTGGGCTGGTCTGTGACCTTTACAGCTCAGGCACTTGCTGCTTTCATGTTGGGGCTGGCAGAGGTGGTACAGCACAGGTAAATGAGCTGCTCAGGGCTGTCCCCCGTGCTTGGCTCTGACTACTCTATATGCCATTATACAGAAATGTGGAATGGTAGCCACTGAAATGCCAGTGGCTTTATCATGTGGGAATTATCATGTTGTAACAGCCATTTTCCACCTAATTTTCCTGGCTTTTTTCCACCTCATTTGCTGGCTTTTCTTCTCTTGGAGTGATGAGTGTGAGGAGAGGACTAAGCTCTAAAATAACTGAGAGAGCTATTTAGAGATTTGCTACAACAAATCTCTAATACAATAGCACAAAGCAAGACCTTCTCATGTATGTTTTATGTAAATTCTTAGTTGAGCAATAGAAATATATAAACTAGTCCAAATTGCATCAGGGTGAAAGTTATAATTACAGTTTTATTGATTAATCATTAAGTTTCAATCAGGGCATAACCACTGGGACTATTATTTTGTCAGTAGTCTTTTTGATAATATGTACTTTTCTTCCATTTTATACTTCATGATTTAAATTGCTTCTCAATGTGAAGCATTAAGCCAAAGACTGTCATGTTGGGATTCTTAAGGCATGGCTCTGTATTTCCACACTGTTTTTTTTACAAAACAGAGAAATTAGAATTTAGAGCAAGAAAGTGTTGATGAATTTCTAGGTTTGCTGTTCCTTCACTGGTGAGTATAAATGAGTCAGGTAACCTTCTTGTGCACCAATAAAATGTGAGTCTGTGCAAATCTTAAATGTGTGAGAAATCAGTCAAATGGGAACTTTTAGTTTTTATAACAGCCACTTTCCTGTATTGTTTACAGGCTGTGGAAATTTACAGGAGAAACAGTCCTCTGGAGCTGGTTTGGTCCATTTTTCCAGTTCCAGGCTGGGAGAGACAAAGCCAAGCAATAAAAAGGCAGGGGTTGTAGCAGTGTTGTGTTTTGTTTTGTTTTGTTTCCTTTTAGGCAGGAGGAATATAGAAAGCTAATCTCATCTCCCAGAGTGAGATAAAGAAAAGTGCACACAAAATCTCACCTTGTTAAGCATAATTATTTTTTTTCTATAACTGAATCTCTCTGTATAGAGACTCTGAATATCCCATAATATATTAAAAACTGCTTACAAAGGCACATCCAAAACTCTAGAGGGCAGATACATGTTGTATCATCTCATCAAGGAAGGAGAAGGTTGAAGGATACATGAGTTGGCAGTGGGGGAAAAGCGCTTATTATACCACTTGTGTAACTGAAATCTGGAGATAGAAAACACACTTAGTGCATCCAGGAATTTGGAATTTTTCATCTTGACTCTGCTTTGCCCTGTATGTTTAGTCTGCCTGTATCTTTACAGTGAGCTGCCAAATGTGCTTGGAAAACGTGATATCATAGGGAGTGGGAAGGAAAACCAGATGTTCTGAAATGTTACTTTTAATATTCTAAGGTGGTATAAGTAACTCTGAGAAGGAGCAGCATTTTTAAGCTCTTAGTGCCCATTTTCAGTAGTAACCAGGTGTGTCTTGCAGGCCCAGAGTTAACTGTACAGATTTTTTAATGTCAGTTTAATATGAGTGTGTGTATTAATTACAAGAAACTTTGCTGCATGGAAGTTCCCCCTCTGAGCCTCTCCTACCAAGCCCCTGCAAATGTGGTTTTATGGGACAAGTTTAGGATTGTCCTTGTTTGACCAATGAGATTTCCCTCAGGAGTGCCAAACTGGTTGGATTCAGCACAGCTAATTTGGATTCAGCACAGATAATTTTCCATCCCACTGGCTTTACCATGGAGGTGAGATTAAAGTTGTTTGACTCACATTCCAGAGGAGGAAGCTGACAACAGCCCTTTTCCATCTAATATTTAGATATTGTTATGGTTACAATATGGGCTTTGCAAGATATTAGTGAAAGTTTTGGGTTGTTGCCTGTAAATTGTGGGTTCTCTCTTATCTTTTGTTCTTGATTGGCTATTTTTGATGACATTGTCTTTCTTTTTTTTCTCTACTTTGCAAGACAGCAAGCCACCTTGACTTTCAGAGAGGAAGTGAGGGGGAGGACTGAGGACCAGCATGGGAGGGAGATGTCCTATATTTTTGGCAGCTGGTGGCAATGACCCTGCTCTGGATCTTCACCAGCTGAGGTTATTGAGCTGCCTTTGTCCTTGTGCAAGTTTCTAGAGTACTTTGGGATTAAAAGTCTGGAGATTTGAAAAGCTCAAAAATTTGTCACTTCAGTGAGGAGAGGGGATCAGGTGACTGCACAGGGCAAGGTGAGGACAGGTATTTCAAGGTGAAATTCCAAACTCACTTGGAATTCCAGTGCGTTACCACTTGAGGTACTTCTGTGATAAGAGCAAAGTGTGTGGTTCATCTGTGATTACATCTGACCCTTCATATTAATAACTTTGGAATTTTTTTATCTGCTGTTGGGATGTATCAAATAGGAAAACTTCTTAATGCAGGAGTTATCTTTCTGGGGAATTCATTTACCCTTCTCTTCTAGTATGAACTTGTTTCTTAGAAGAAGCAAGCTCAAATACAAGCAAGTTTACAGTTTTACAAATCATGATTCTGTAGAATGACTTTTTGAGTGTGCTTTTAATTCAAATAAAAGAGGAAAGTGTATGTTTTACTTTATTTTATGCTTGTGGGGTTTTATTTCTGCATAAAAGAGGCATTTTAGACATGATGGACAACACTCTTGTCTATCTCTGTCCATCACTCAGCCACTTCATCCCTCTGCCCTGGCAGCATTGTTTGAAACAGTTAACCAGTTTCAGTTTCAGAGAAGAGGGGAATCTCCAAAAGGCTATTGGTGTGGATTCCAGGAGAGTAACTGGCTAGGTCAGAGAAGAAAGTTGTTATTAATGCTTGTTCTGAGGAGAAGGCAGAAGCGTGAGTCAGACAAATCCGCAGAGTAATGGAATGAAAATCTCCAGCAGGATAATTGGCCAGGGCTTTACAGCATGATAAGCTCTGGAAGATCAGCTTGCAAGAGCCCAATCTAACAGAGACAAGACAGCCACTCACATCAGACATGAAATTAAGATTTTAGGTATTTCAAACTCTAAAACTTGCAGTGTTGGAAGATGTGACTTTTCAGTTCAACAGGAAAGTTGGACACTTTGGGGAGAGCTGATTTTAGTTCAGCAAAGAAGAGATAAAGTACTTATGTCTAGACTTTGGGCTAATGGCTTTGAATATTTTTGCTATCCCTTTTCTAGAAGCTGAACTAATAAATGGACAAAACTGTTCTGCATTTTATGCTTTGCATCCTGTCTGCTCTCAACCAGCGTGGCATGTGCTGGCAGATCATAGTATTCATAAGCTGTGTGCAAATGACAGCAGTCAAAGTGTGATGGGACCTTTCCCACAATACTGAAACTTTTTTTTTCTATTTTCATTGATCAGTGCCTGTCATTTTAGCTGTGACTGTGCCTTTTGTGCTGTGCAAATCTGGCTGCACACAGGCTTTGAGAAAGGGAATACTCCAACCCTGGCAAGATGAGCAGTGGTGGGGAGTGCAGCAATGTAGGTGGTCTTCTGAATTAGTTGTGGTGGGGTTTGAAACATTCATACATGAATCTATGTGAGGTCAGGTCTGCAATACAGATGCTGTAGGATTTTTGCCAAATCCTTATGCAGAAGCAGTGGTTAGGAGATGGTTGGGAAGGTGAGACTGCTGCCTTTGAGAGGTAGTGGAGAAAGAGCAGAGGACGGCTGGAAACTCGGAGCAGTGGTTGGGAATTGGTTGTAAAGATGAATGGGGGCATGAATCCACAAATGCTGCCAACAAATTCATCATACAATTAGAGGCTGAAATAGCAAATTAAGAACTGTCAAATACCTAGCCAGCCACCCACACTGATCTTCTCTTGTGTGCTCCATGCTAACTGCACATAGTGCATCCTCTCCATCAGCTGCTCTCCCCACACTGCTTTGTGTAACCTGCTCAGTTCAGGGCTTAGAGAACATGCTGCTTTACAGTACAGCATGGTGGTTTCATGTCTTTTGATCACAGGGCTGATAATCAGTTGCTTTAGAAATATTTGTAGCTCAGAGTGTCTTCAGAGGAAAGCAAATTTGGATTAAAAAGTATTATAAGTGTAAAGTATTTCCTGATGGATTTCCTGACTTACTGTACCAGTCAGCTTTGGAAATGTTTGAGACACTTTGGAATAAACTTACCTTCAGCAATGTTCTATACAGAGTGTGTCAGGAATAACTCTGAATAGCTCCATATGTGGACAAGCCCATAATTCTTTAAGTGAAAGGGCTGAAGGAAAGAGTAAGATATCAATTAAAGGAAAAATACTTAATAAAATGTAGTTGAAATTTCCATATTCTGGGCCAATGTAACCCCAAGAGAGCGAGAAAATTGCAAAATACTAGCCTTCTTTCAACAGGAGACTTAATGTATTTTCAGAAAATACTGCCTGTGTTCTCTTGCCTGGAATCTCATTACTGTCTGTCCTCCTGTAACTCAGCCTGACCCCACTTGGCTGCTTGGACACAGTTTTATGCTGGATGGGATGCACCACACTGCTTTTGCTGAAAGAATGGTTTGGCTGTAGGATTTAATGAGTTTCTTAAGCCTTTTAAAATAAATTTAACAGACTTTCATGGTGAAAGTGTTGCTGGAATAGATTGGATCATGCAGATGGTTCTGTACATTGACTTAAGGGTCTATTTTTCTTAGGTTTTAAGGATTTCTGTCTTGAAATGTGGTAGTAATTTATGACTCAAGCATCCACCAGGTTAAGGAAGATTTTTTTTCAAGTCATTCAGCTGCCTGATTTTGCTGGTTGAGTTTAAACCAACTGCTTGTGATTGTACTGAGGAACTTCAAAGTCTCTGGGACACAGTTTGTGCTGGAGTACAAAGAGGTGTGTAACATCAGGCTACTTTTGGTAAGTTTTAGGTCTAGTTTTAAAAAGGAAACAAAACCCTACATTGCTTAAATGTTAAAAGACCAATTGATTTTCGCAAAACACAGAAACTTTAAAAACATCTGCAGTGAGAAGTACTTCTGCAAAGCTGTTTTTAGTGTCAGCCTTGTCAGCTTCACAAACTTTCCCTGTTCTCTGCCTGTCAGCTGATGTAACTGGAATAAGAGTTTCTCCTTGCTGTGAACAGAGCTTGGCACAAATTCCCAGTGCTGGAGGACAAAAGTTTTCTGAGGTGTATCTGACACAGCTGAAGGAAAGGTAGGCAGGGAACCCACAGCAGGATTTGCTGGGAATGGATCTGGGCAACTGAAGAGCCATGTGTGGGGAAGGAAATCTGAGAGGGGCAGGAGCCCAGTAGCCCTGAGAGGGCTCCTGAAATGATGGATGATCCCAGCTGGGGATTTCAGGCAGCTGAGGTGAAAAGGCTCAGCCAAGATGGCCATTGTGAAGGAACAAGTGTGTGGTGCTGCAGATGATGCTCTGAAGCAGGAAGGAGGCAGCTCTGGGAAATAATAAAACAGAGCTGTCATAGATTTGAAATGACAGGATGAAATAAATCTGCAAAACAGCTCTGCAGATTCCAGGTAAAGTCATCTAAGGTGGGAACGTGGAGGAAGTTGAAAGTGTTTGTGCAGAAATTCCAGTTTTCCAAATGCTTGTGACATTTGGTCCCTGTGAATGGTCTTATCTCTCTGAAATAATATGTTGTTAAGCTCTGGGAGGTGCTGAGATCTGAGGGATCTTGCTGGGTGAGATTGTTCTTTGAAGAAATGTTTCCTGCCAGCATACAGGGGAACTGCAGTTAAATTAATGAAGACCTGGTTGTGTCAGTCAGAGGAAAAGATTGGACAAAGAGCTTGGCATTGTCTAAACTTTCCCATCCAGAGCCCATTAGTCAAAACTTGTTCTCTCCGTGGGGTTTAAATTAGGAGTGGAGTCACCTGTTGATGACCCCAGCAGCTTTACACAGGACTGACTTTCACTGGGCAGGAAGGGCACTCTGTGCTGTGGGGGGGGAAAATAAGATTTAGCATATTCTGAGGCTTTGTGCTGAAGGTGAACGCTTTCCCTGGGGCTGGCATTTAAAGACAGTGGACAGGACATGCAGGGGGCACTTTCTGTCATCCCTGGAGACAATTCCCTCATTAAAACAGGAGTTAACTCTTCCATTCTGTATTCTCTGTGCTCCAGCAGCTGGCACAGCCTGCTGACAAGCACGTGTGGAAGGATTTGTTCACAGCTGCAGTTGTGACCCACAGTGAGCTACTGACCAGAGAAACTTGTATTTTTGTTCTGTCTTGGTCAAAAGTGCAGCAGTTATTTAGATGAAGGTTTATTGGTGGTTGAAATGTTTTGGGTCTGTGATTGCAGCAGTTCAGGTGCTCTGTCCAAGGAATATATTAAATCATATATATGAATATGAGGATATTTCACGTTCCTCCTCTTTTCTGCTCATTTTTCTGGTGATGGGAAGGGTGAGGCAGTTCATCTTCCCTCTGCAGCTCACAGCTCATGATCCCTGCTAGCAAATGTTTCCAACCCAAGAGCTCTAACCACAGTTAGAGCCACTTATTTGGAGAATGAAATACTTTGCTAATCTCATAATATTGCAGTCATTTTTCCCTTCTGTTGATGAGGGGCATCCCAGGGAGAGCTGAGGAACCAAGCATAAATTTACAGGGTTTGGAGAGGCATGGAAAGCTGCAGTGCTGAATTCAAGTTTTGTTGAGAGTCTTTGACGTGAACCAAGAGGGAAATTTCCCCTTTATTCTCCAGATCCAATGGAAATCAGTGCAATTTAAGACCTTTCAGTTTTAAACTTGACTATTATTTTAATAATTCAGTTATCTGAGAAAGGGAAAAGGACATTTTTCATGTTTCAGATTAAAAATAGTAACTTCCTACTTGGAAGGGAGCATCTGACATAGAAACTGATACACTGAGATTATGACATATTAATCTATTTGGGAAGCAGCTTTTTTTTTATATTAAAAAAAACCCAGAAACAAAAAAGCAAACTTGAGCTCCAAGGTAACTTTTGTCTGCAGCAGTATGGTCAGGGCTAATGCAGGTTACACTTAAAAACCCCAAAACCCCAATTTATTGCTGCTTCTCTTTGAACAGGGTCTTAGAGTTGTTCTATTTTTCTTGCTTATTTTACATTCTGTTCAGCAGGCAATCCTTCTGACCTTCAGAAATGGGGTGAGAGATTAGGATTTTGTTAGCAGATTGACTGCAGCCTAAACATATGTCCTTTGATAAATCATAGCATCTTTGTTGTTGTCATTTTTGTGCAGCAGCTTTTCCTCCCTAATGGGTTAGTGATTATCTTGCACAGGTATTGGGAGGTTTAGCCTGAAGTTTCTGCTCTCTGGATGCAAAATTTTATAGTGTCATCAATTGTATTTTTATTTGATTAGGAATAAACTTATGCAAATGAAATTTAAGAGAAACCGTCCCCAGGCATATTTTGTGTTAAGTATTTAACTGGTATGGTGAACATCAATTAAAGCTTCCCAGCCTACCTAGACAGATAAAGTCCTTAAAACTAACATCCCGTTGAGAACTTTAAATATTAAAATCCTTTAGGAAATGGTTCTAAAGGGTTTAAAACTGCATCAAAAGAAAAGATTTCTGGAGTTTACTCCATGTTTCTGTACTAAATTTTCATGTAGGCTGATCTATGCAAGCCAGAGATTTGCTCAGAGTCACTGAGTGCAGGTTCCTAAATCACCAGCCACTCACAAATTCCTTAGCAGGTCTTTGTCCTCACACTGCCCTTCTCCTGCCATGGAGCAGAATGGCTGGCTAATTAATAAGTGGAAAAATATTTGGTCTTGATGCTCACCTAAGCTCAGTGCAGAGAACAGTCCAGCTCATTAGCCAGGAGCTCACCAGGTGCCACAAACGAGGCTCTTGCTGCAGTGGGTTTACAGCAGGGCTAATGCCTGTCTCTTATTAAAGATAACAAGTGCTCAGACTCGATGGCTGTGGGAGCTTTTGGGAGTGTGTGAGTCAGATCATCAGCTGTGCAGGGTGCTGCAGGAGGAGAAAAATGAGATAAATGCTTCCTCAAGCTGCTCTCCCTAGAGCTGCAGAGCTCAAAGTGTTGTACCAGCTGTGTCCCTGCTTCTGAGGAAAACTGTGCTTAAACCTGTGCACCAGCCCAGCTTAAATGCCCAGCCTAAGCCCTTAACAGCCATTGTGGCACCTGCTCTGTCCTCTTCCAAATGCTCCTGGATACACCTTGTGCCCAGCTCACAGGGTTAGTGGTCAAACTGGAGTGGAGGTGCCTAAAAACAAATCTCTGTGTTATCTTTGATTCTCTACCAAACCCTACAAATCCAGCCAGGGGGAAGACACTTTTCCTGGAGCACAGAGGGTGGAAGGAAAAGGCTGTTAATCCAAATAAGATATGTTAATATTTGGATCATAATATAGCACAGAAGACCAGGAGTTGTTGTGTTCTTTTCTGAAGATGTTGGCATTGTCCCTTTGCACTGAGCCTCTGTGTAAGCAGGACCGTGACCACTTTGTTCTTTTTTATTATACAAAGAAAAGTGCTGGGTACCCCTGTGCTGAATTAGATGAATCTGCCTGATTCTCAACAGCTGCTCCAGCTTTAGGTGGGATTGGCCCCTATGCAGAAGTTCCAATTTTAAGATCAGGTGTTTCCAGTAAACTTAGGTGAGCCCATAGGAAAGGCTTTGGGAGGAGGTGCTATTTTTTTTTCCTGGTGTTATTTACAGCAGATCTTATTTTCTGTTTGCTACGGCCACATTTATACTGGAACAAACTGTTTAAATCGGTGTATATATAAAGTTTCATGGCACTTTGGAGACTTTATTTGCTCTGGTCATTCTTCACAGCAGCCAGGACAGTCTGGTTCCAACACAAATCCACCAGGAGATGGCAGCGTTGGTTCGTGCAAGGAGTGCCCGAAAGTTAGAACGCTTTCCCTCACTGACAGAGGAAAGGAATTACCTTAATTTAATCACAACATACTCGGTTTTAGCAATACATAGATAAATGTTAATGAAATACACCTGTTTTTAGCTTTTGTTCCCGACTGGCTAATGCAAGTCAGTAAATTAAAATTAAATTAAAAGTGCACCTAGGTTTTCGTCTAAATACTGGAGTCACCCTCTGACCCAGTAAAGATTTGAGACAAGGATTTTGAAATTCAGTACTCTCTTGCTCAGAAGTGGTCATTGCATTAAAAAGCCGGAAAGGTATAGATGCTAATATTGTCATTTCTGCACACCTGCTCTGTAAACTATTAATAACTTTGCTTGTAGCTGTAAAATCAGGTTTCCATATGGCTTAAATTTGAAAATTCTTGAGCCTTTTGTTTCAGTATTATTGTTTTCCTGCCCTTGTGGTGTATATACATGTGCATTGACTTTGTGTTACCTGACCTGATAGATAAGGAAGGAGATTACAGGGCAGCACCTGAACTTTCCCAGGATCTTTATTCTGTCTTTTTGCTCCCATCAAAAGATGGGAATAGCCCCTGGCTCCAGAGCTTGCTTGGGAAAATGAGCATGGCCCCAGCCAATGGGGTGCTGCTGTTGCCTGATGCCCTAATGTCAGCTGGGGTGGCTGAGCCCCCACTGCTGGGCCCTCCTCATGGCTCTGCAGATGGTCAGCACAGAGCTGATTTGTCACCAGGTCATCCCCAAATCCAGCAGGAATGGCCTGAGCTTGGTGGGCTCTATTGTGCTCCTCTGTGTCAAGCAACAGGCTGTGTGAACAGCCAAGAGATTCAAAAGCAATTTCTTGCTGGGTGACTGGGGAGCTGGTTGGGCCCCCTGTGTGAGTTCTGTCTGTGTTAATCATGTGGTGGGTGCAGGTAAAAGTGTGGGACAGCTGCACACTGCATCCCTCACCCTCCCTGGGCCTTTGCTCATGACTTTCACACCTGAAAATTGAAGTGTGGGCTCTCTAGGTGCAGTGTTACTGGTGCTGCTTGAGCACCCTTGTCCAAGAAAGCAAAGCCTGGAGAGGTGCATTGTGTTCTCTTACCTTTGGCAGGATTACCTGGAGGTGCTGCAGTGATTGGGATCAGAGAGAGGTAGAATTGAGATCTTCTGCACCCACCAGCCAGGCTGTTACTTTTTTAATAAGATACATGTGAACTTAATCTTGCATACTTCCCTTCAGAGCCCTGTTCTCCACATCAAAAGCCTGCAGGGGTTGTTGTTGACAGGAAGGTGCATGTGTAGGAACAAACAAGGCTGTAAGTTCAGGAGCACAGTGAAAATGTCACCCTGCAGTCTGATGTTGGCAGCTGCAACTCGTGGCTTTTTGAATTCCAGAAGTGCCCTATGGAAGCAATCTGACAGCACTGCCCAGGTGACATGAGCCCTTATTTCCTTTCAGAACAGCACAGTGTAATCATTGTTTTTGTTCTTGTGCAGCCACAGACTCCCTTGTAAGCACAGATTCAAATGGAAGGAACATCAAAGTTAATTTGAAATGAAATGCACCCCAAGTAGTCAGGGGGAAATGGAGACATTACTTTGTAGCCACCCTTCTCCTGCCAAAACTGCAGCACCCCAGATGTCAGGAAGCCACGCTGAGCTCTTTGTCTGCTCTTGATTGACTAGATTGTTTTCATCCCAGCCTTTTTAAAGCTTTCCTCCTGCCTCTGTATTTTTAAGGAATAAAAAGCTAATATAAGGACATGGAGTGTTATGAAGCATGAAGTTCTATAAATATTTATGCTGAACTATCAAAAAAACTTGACAGTTCTTATTTTCTTGACAGATTGGGGTCACTTGTTATTTTTGACCCTGAGAATTGAAGAGCACATGGAGTTAGATCTGTTTGTAATGACTTTTGGATATTGTTGTCCAGTAAACTTGTAGGAATGTAACAGGATAACAGATTTTTTTTCTTGGTGTCTTTGTGAAAATGAAACCTAAACCTTGTACTGTGTTACCCACAAATGACCACTCAAGTTACTGTGTCTGTGCAATCTCCAGTGAATTCCTGTACTTTCTTTGGCACACATGGATTTCCCAGTTAGCTGCTTGGTTTGCCCCTTCAGATGGACAGCTTTCACCTGGGCTGCTCTGCACTTGAAGCACTCTGTGATCACTTTTGTGTCTAGGAGCTACAGTTTATTCCTGAGCCCAGCACAGAATGGTCTCAAGGCAGGCTAAAAATCTGGCAAAGCCCTATGGGGTCTGCAGTGTTTTGCCACCAGTCCCATCACTGCTTTAAGTATCCCTGGAGCCAACTGAAGACAAACTCTGCTTCTAATTTTGAGTGCTGATTAATAGGCATTTTCTAGAGAGATGAGAGGCTTGTAACTCCCACACTTCAGGACCCTCATTCTGTGAAATGATGTGCACACAAGCTTAATTTAACCCTTGTCTGAAGCCAAAGTGGCAGGTGAATATTTAAAATCCAAGCCTGTTTTTTTTCAGCAAAGCTGGAGCTTTGTGGCAGCAGCCACATTATTACATCCAGCTGTAGAGTCCAGGAAATTCATTCTGCAGGAAGGGATCAATCCAATGCTTTACCTTGAATGAAGCATGGTGGGTATTTTAAGGTAAACCTTGGAATATGTCATGTCTAAAGCTGATCAGAATGGCTCCTGCTATCACTAGAGGGCACAAAGGAATTACCAAAGAAAGAAGTTTGTTGGTTTTGTAATCCTGAATCTCCACTTTAAATCTGTGAACGTGGGGGGAACAGTCAATTCCTGTGACTGCCAACAGACAGGATAGATTCAAATTTTGGTTTTATCAGTGATTTTCTCAAATCAATTCTACTGCTGCTTTTGAAGTTAAAAATGCCAAGGGTGCTTCCATGTTCCTGTTAGTATAACTTTATGATCAGAAAGTACATGGCTCCCAGAACAAATACAGAAGCTGCTCATGGGACACCTTTTAAGCCCTATAATGACAAACCTGATTTCCCCATTTGCCAGGTTTGTGTTCTGGGAAGGAGTGTTTGCTGTATGAGGAGAAGCCAGCCCTGGCTGCCTGACCCCAGGTTCTTTTGCAGGTTGCCTGTCTCATCCGGGTTCCGTCCGAGGTTGTCAAGCAGAGGGCCCAGGTTTCTCCTTCCTCCAGCACTCTCCGGATCCTCTCCCACACCTTGTACCATGAGGTGAGTTCAGAGCAAAATTCTCAACATTTTCATCCTTCCCACTCAGTGCCATACATGTCCAGAAGCATTCCTACAACTTTATCTCAGTTCTGTGCCTTCCCAGCACTTTTCCATCTATTGTTCTGCTCTTAAAAGTGATTGGCATGTTATGTTTGAGGAAACCAAGCCTCCACCTCCACCTGGGACATGTTTCAAGCAACTCTTTTTTCTCCTCTTTTTATATGGGATACCTACATTTGAAGATGATGGGAAAAAAAAAAAAAAAAAGATTTAGCTTCCAGATTCCAAAGCTCTGCTTGTATTTATGCAAACAGTCCTTGTCTGGGGCAGCAGGACATGGAGTCTCTGTGTGCAGTTTGGTGAATGGTTCCCAGTTTTTGAAGCTGGATTTGGAGGGGGTGACCAAAAGGCAAGATTTCAGAGAGGCTCTGGAGGAGCCAGGAGGAGTTCTGGGAATGAGTGCTCATTTAGTATTAGTTACTTCTGAAAAATAAGGGCCTTTGTCTTCTTTTCAGGAGTTCTGCTGGTCCCTCCTGTGAAAACCTGTTCATTTCTGTTTTAGCAGAGTTTCACAAGGGGGGATTTTCAAGCTGTGTTCCATAAGAGAAAGTGGCTTCTAAAAACAGTGTGGAGAAAAATAGTATAATACATTTTCTAAGTGTAAAACCCAGGGAAAGGAAGACATAAATATGACCTTCAAATGATCCACTTGATTTTTATTTGCTTTCAAATGGAAACTGTTGTGATAACCCTGCACCCTTCTTCTGTGACTTGATTCTGCTTTAAAAGCTGATTCTGTCAAAACCATATGTTTTTCCCTTTCCATATAGCTGGCTAGAGAACCATAAGCCTTGCCAAACACTTGAATTAAGTGCCCTATAATAATAAACAACATAATTTTATATGCACTTATAAAATGAGTTTTAATTGTTTTGAGTATTTTCAGCTGGTTAAAAATACAAAACATTTGTCTTGATAAGGGCTCTGAATCAAGGCTAAGGAGGTGAAAATAAAACCCTCTAGCACTGTAAATAATGGAATACAGTGTACAGTGTTATAATCAATACAGTCAATTTGAAGCTGAGGTGTGACACTTTAGGGCTATAATGCTTGCCTCATAATCACCAATAAATTGTGGTCTTTGACAAACTCATTCCCCCTGGATGATGCTTTCTTTTGTTGCTTTACAGGGTATTCAAGGCCTTTATCGGGGTTATAAAAGCACCGTATTAAGAGAGGTAAAACACTTGTCTTTTTCTCTTTTATTTTGGTTTCTTTTCAATTGCTTCCTTTGCCTCAGTTTTCTAACAAGAGATAATAGTACAGCTGAGATCAGGTGCTCTAACCTTAAGCTCTAAATCCCAGCCTATTTCATTCTAGGTAAGTTACCAGCCTGTAATTTCAATAGAATACTGATAATGAGCACTAAGCAAACCTTTGAGTCGTGCAAAAATTCATTTGCCATCCTGTCTCCCAGTTCTGTTGCTGCTGAATTGAAAAAGGATGGAAAGGTATATGTTAACATGGGAAAACCATAAACTAAAGTACTGGAAACTTTCTCAAGTCTTGTGATTGCATCATGTGAACTATATATGCCAACAATGGTGAACTGGTGGCATCAGGCCAAGTTTAGCACAGACAGATTTAGGCTTTCTTTAAATATATTCGTCAGCAGATGCCAAGGGATTATTTGTCATCTGTATATAGAGAGGATTGTGCTCTCTCTAATTTTTTTCTTTTTTTTTTTTTAATGTGTGAAAGAAATGCATTTAGTCACCCAGTCTGTAGATTTGATATGGCATTACTTAACTCTAAATCAGAAGTATTTCACTGTTAGGAAAAAAAAAATAGGGCTAAAAATATTTTGGTCCACTCAGAAGAAAATAGTTCCTAAACTAAAATCTTTTATAAATGTACTGTGAATTCCAGCATTAGTGTCATGGAAGTGCTTGATATACTGTGTGAACTGAAGGGAGTTTATAAAATAAGTAGAAAAACCTACTGATAAACTCCCTGTCTAAAATTGTTTCAATATCAGATCCCAGGAGATCATCTTTTGACAAAACAGAAATTGCATGATGTATGTGTACCTGAAATAGAGAGATCAGTTGGTTCCTAGGAAAACATCAAATCACAGAAAGGTTTGGGTTGGAAGGGACCATAAAACCCATCTTGTTCTACCCCTCACCTTCCACTATCCCAGGCTGGGTTACCCCAAGTCCTGTCCAACCTGGCTTTGAACTGGGGATGGAGCAGCCACAGCTGCTCTGGGCACCCTGTGCCAGGGGCTCCCCACCCTCACAGGGAGGAATTCTTTCCTGGCATGGGGCTGGACACAGCCTGGGTTCCAGGAAGGGCACCAGGGACATTCTGGGGCTCTCCATGGGACATTTTGGATGTGCTGTGTGGGTTTGTCTCCTTATGTAACTCAAGTGAATAAAGGTTAGGTTTGGATACCTAAAGGTAGGTTTGGATCTTCCCTCTTCTGTTTTAAACACAGGCTCAGTTCTGTTGTCTGTGTTGCCATTGATAATAAAGCCAGTTGCAGAGGCTTTTTAATCTTCATTCAATAGCTCTGTTTTTTGAAGCCTTGCTTCATGCTGAAAACTGTTTTCAGGACAGTTGTGTTGGCCAGCTCTTGTTACAAGTACAGAATAAAGATGGGTATTACCTAAAACAAGAAACACCAAACTTAGCGTTCCTAAAGTGCTGACAAATGCACTGCAGTTTATTGTAGCAGTTTTAAGAGTTTAAAAAATTAGTTATTTGTGCAAAGATGACACCTGCTTTTCTGAAATGTAACCCCCACCACAGCTTTGTCCTGTACTTATTTTCTGGCTCACTAAACGTGTTATTCACTCAGATTTCATTTGCTGACGGGCAAAAAAGGCGAATGAATACGAATCATTTTGATTTCTCAGAGGGGTTCTGAATAAATGAATAAATTTAGATCCCATTGAGTACAGATTTTGCATACTAACAGGTAGATAAAGCACATGGATGCTACTGTGTGCTATTCTCCTTAAAATTTGTTTTGGCATATGTCAGGGTGGTAATTAATTTGCAGACCATATTCATGGCACAGTGTGTGACCCTGCTGAGATAACTTTGTTTACTCAAAATGGCAACACTTTGTTGGAAATTTAATGGGAGTCCTCTTCATTATGTATATTCATAAAAGATCCTTCAGAACTGATTTCAGTTGAAGTATTGCTTTTTGGAAGAATCTGTCCAATAGAATGAGAAATAAGTGACTACTAAATGAAATGTGCTTTCTCTTAAAAATGAAGCAAATCATAGGCGATGTTTAAAAAGAAAAAAAAACCTTTGAATTTAACACTGTTAAGACTGTTGCATTTTTCTGACACTAAATTTTGTAAAGCAATGTCCACTCGAGTAACAGCTTTTTGCACCTTCAGTTGGAGCTGCTGTAAGCCTGACATTTAATCTTGGTATTTTTCCTTCTCTTTGAGTACACTTCTTCCTTTAGGGTCTTTATTTTCAGATAAAAATCTATATTAATACGTTATTAGACACATCCTGGTAGCTACATAGCATATATCAGGTGGTACTTAATTCCAGCTGACTTTTATACTTACAAGGTTTGTTTACATGCTTTGGTTCTCTGCCTACATAAACCCCTTTGTTTAGTTGTAATGGAGTGGGAATTTTTGGATAGAGAGTCTTCAATACATGATTTTTCATTAAAAGAAAATTGGAAGAGGCTGGGAATATTGATGCTTTTCAGATGATTATATTCTTGTGTTGGCAAAGTTCTTGAGCTGGTGTTTAAGAAAGGTTAATTTTAGCTATTGTATTGGGATAAAATTTTGTGTATTATATCAAGAAGATTTCTGGACAGGGATCTGCCTGCCAGTTGATTGAATTTCAGTGAAAATAAATCTGTTTATAAATGGAGTGTGGTGTGGAAGCCTCATCTTCTTGCTTTGGTATAGAAGATCTTTTCAGGCAAGCCTTACTCTGCTCCATGTAATTGGCTTTAGCTGCTGTGCTGGTGCAAGGTTTCATCCTTCAGTTTTGATTCTCACTCTGACTTATCCCCTTCATCTTCTCAGAATGTTTTCTGAGCAGATGGATATTAGAAGAGAAAGAAGATGGCTGAATACATAATGCTTTTGGAAATAACTTTGAGTGAACCTCCAGGCTTGAAAGTTTTGGCTGTGACTCTTTTCACCTTTTTGGTGCCTCTTCTCTCACATCTCCATTACATTTTGGTCTTTACATCTTCCTTTGATGGAGTTACACTGAACTAATCCTAAAATGGAAGGGGAGGTGAGGTACAGTGCATCATTCTGTTGGCAGCAGAAGCCTGACAGAGACATCTGTGCTCCAAGAGGAAGGCTTTTGTAATAAAGCACAAAGTGGGAGTATGGTTATTAGGTTGCTCAATGAGACTTTGAATAAATGGCAGAAATCAGAGGCTGTGAAATGATGTGGAATTCCCATGATGTCATTTCCAAAGCAAATCCAAGTGAGAATTGCCCCTTCCTATGGCTGTAGTGTACCAGTGTGCGGCACTGTGGAAACTGGATCATGCTACTAAGATCAATCAATGAACAGGTAAATTTATTCACATCTTCCACGACAGAGAAAAGTTAACTGGTAAAATTTCCAGCCATCTCATAATAAGGCAGGAGCAGACTATAAATCCACTGCAAATCCTTTAGAATTCCTAAATGGGAATGGAGTTCTGCTGCTGAGATCTTATATAGGCAAATGGAGCCAGATTTTTAATTCCTGCATAATTCATTTTATTAACTATGACCAAGTAGAACATCTGTTAAAATTCCATAATGTTCAGTTCATGGGAAAAAGAAAGAAACCCCTGAGTTCCCACTGGAGCTCTTCCATTTCCTTTCCTGTTACAGGACTCCAGCAGATGTCTTAGAGGACATTCTTGTAAATGAGGGGACAGCACAAAAGAAAAGGAAGTGCTTTGTCCCTTTCCCTGTGTACAGTGAGTTACTTCACTGGCATGTCTGTGTGCAGGTTGCAGCTTCTCAGTAAATCTGGTGTCCCTTTTGTCTTGAATTACCAGGGTTTGGAAGAAGTGAATGAATCCAGAGTGGGTGTTCTGTGTGCTTTTAATCCAGTTTGTCACTTGTGAAAATACTGCAGATGGCCTGGCCTCTAGCTTGGAAGTAGATTCAAAAGAAGCTAAATTATTATTAAACTTTCTTTAAGACAAAGGGGATGGAGAATGACTGGCTCTCTGTAACTCACAGATGTCTTGGAAAGAGACTGAGAGTCACTTTCAAATGTCAGTCTTTGCTGTGCAGGTAGCCCTGGCTGAGCTGGTCTATTGTAGAAACAGGGGAATAATGTGCTCTGACTCCATGATTCAGAAGGCTGAACAATTGCTTTATTCAGCTTTACTATATTACTAATAGTATACTAAATTACATCCTAAAGAGATACTGTACTAAGGAACACTATACTACATGGATACTAAAGAAAAACCTGTGACTGTCTGCAGACAGCCAGGACACAGCTTTGACCCAACTGGCCAAGGAATCACAACAACCTTCTCCAGTGTCCAATTAACAAATCACTTGGGGTAAACAATGTCCAAACCACATTCCACATGTGCAAAACAACAAGAGCAGCAAGTAGAGATAAGAATTGTTCTCTTCTCTGAGCTTCTCACTACCTTCCCCAGGAAAAATCCTGGGAGAGAGAATTATGCCTCTCTCTGTTCAGAGACTGTGAATACCACACTTGTCCTCTTAGACTTTTCTGGGACAATTCAAGCTCTGCTTGTGTTGGCCTCCATTCAGGTGGAGGTGGCAGTGATGCTTTACTTGTTGATGTTGTTTCAGATCTCAGAGGTCTGAGATTGAAAGGAAACTCCTGACAAACCTGACCCCACTTGGGGACCACATGCTCCTGGCTTTGGTTTAGGTGAGGCAGCCCAGCTGTCACCTTGGGCAGTCCCAGCTCTTTAAGGTAGAGCAGCTGTGGGTTGGTTTGGGGTTTGTGGTTTTCCCTTCAGTAAATGCAAGGCAGAGAGCCCTGAGTGGATAAAGGCACTGCTGCTGTCTTGGGAGGGAGGGAATGGTAGAATAACTTTGGGAGGAGAGGGACAGCCAGTGCAAAGGGTGCTGTGGCAGCAGTGTGACAAACAGCAGCAAATTCCAGAGAGCCAAGCAGAACTAACATCTCCTGAGGAGGAGGAGGTACTGCTTGTTGTATGTGTTCCACAGAACTGCTGTCCTTTCACAAGGTGTCTCTCAAAAGGGCTGTGGAGGACCTGCAGTGCAGCCTTTGCAGATGAGGAAGGAGCTAGAAGTAAAAAAACCCAACAAACAAACAACCCCCCCCCCAAACCCCACAAACAAACAAATAAACAAAAAACCCACAACAAAATACTCTTAAACAACTTACTGCCTAGAAGAGGAAGACTAAAGCAACTAGCAGCAAAATGGGCCTTAAAGGCACACCTGCTTGAGTTCTAATTTTAAAGGGTTGTTGAACAAAGGATGCTGAGGGAGTTTGTATAAAAATGTAAAACCCAGCTGAGATATGTTGACCCCGTTGACTGAGGGTTGGAGGGGATTTCTGAGGGCTGAGCTCAATAGGGCACACTGCAAACAGGGAGTTTGTTTATCCATTTAAGGTAGTTGTGCATGCTTTTCTTTTGTTAGGACATCTTTATATAAATATCCTGTTCTCTGAGCTGTTAGAGAGGTTTTTTTTTTTTTTAAGTTTATCTCTGTTGCTGTAGGACAGAAAGAATGTTATTAATACATTCTTTCACTTGCACAATTAAAACTTTGATCTTTTGTCGTTCTCTGTGTATTACAGAGCAGATGTCGATAGAAATAGGCAAACAGGACACTATCTTAGTACAATATTTGGAAAAATAAACATCCTCCTTAGTGAAATATGTGCAGTATCTGTCTTTTGTTCCCTTCTGGAAAACTGAGCTGCCTTTTTGTTATTTTGTGACTCTAGATAGGTTAGGTTTAACCAGGAATTTGCCAGGCAGGAGCTGTAAACACTGGGTTTTGACTTTTACTGAGCAGCCAGCATTTCTTTGGCTTGGGTGTTTCCATATAGAGCATCAGCAGTCTCATGAAAGGGACAGGGGCTGTAAAATGGATTAAAGAGCTTTGTGGAAAATTGTGCAGAGCTTGTGTGACTTCAGGATTAATGGGAGGAAGTTGAAAAATAAGTCCCTGCTTTCCACTCTAACATCACTTTGTCTTGGAGAGCCCATCACTGGAGTTGTATCAGCTCCTGTATCACTTTTATCATCCTAGGTATCAATATTCAAGGGGTTTTCATTTTGAGGGGGCTGTGAGGGTTAAAGGGGATTCTTCAGGGGTGGGAGCAGAGACAAGTCTGGGATAAGGCCTCAGGCACACCCTAGTTTGTGACCTGGAACAGCAGTAAATGGGTAAAATGAATAACTCTGCTGCTGTAGGTTGTGCTCATTACCTTCTCCCTGCAAATGCTGGAATAGTACTTGGAGATGAAAATGGAGATCTCACAAAGCAGCTGTAAATGAATTTTACAGACTACAAAATAACCCTGGTATTCCTAATTTACCAGTTGTGGGAAATGGGTTTTGTGACACGCCTGAATGGTGGGCAGAATCCTAAAGCAAATTCCTTGACATTTGGGAGGAAGGGATGAGGGTTTTTTGGCTTTTTTTCGGTCAAGCATGTTTACAAGCAAGATGTTCTGGTTGAACACTCTCTTGCTCAGGTGCAGTGTCCATACAGCCTGGCCAGAAGCAGAATTCAGCCATCCTTGATGCCATGGATGTGCTGTTTACCAGTGGAGCACACAGTCAGTGCACCTCTCTGACATCAGTGGGTCTATTCAGATGAAAAGAATTCCATATATGCAGAGTATTCCTGTATTTTGAAAGCCACAGCCTTGCAGCTGGGGTCTTTGAAGAGAAAACCACTTGGAAAGCCATGTGCACTCAGAGCACAGGCTGTGATTTGATAATGCAGATTCTTTCCAGCTCAATGTGGGTGCAAGCAGAGTCTTGCAGGAAGCATGTCCTGCTCCAGGCTTCCAACAAAGATACCATTTCCATACATTCTCAAAGCAGCTTGCTAAAGTGTTTCTGCAAATGCAGCATTCATGGTGTCGGAATGTGTTTTGTGGGTGGGTAGCAGCACTGTGGGCAAGAATAAGTTGGGAAGAAAATAATACTATGAAGAAAAAGTTCTATTTTTCTCTGTCATATTTTTGTTTCTTTTGTTGTTTTTTTGGTTTTTTTTGGTTTTTTGGTTTTTTTGTTGATTTGGTTTTGTTTTTTAAATAACCTAGGAACTCTGTTTGCTACACTGATTGTTTTGATTTCTGTGTTTCACAATGGTTTGAATTTTTGGCTGAGTGGTGGCTTTTAGTTTTAATTCCTCAGCTGCATTCCAACATGGACAACTGTATTTTGTCTGTGTAAATACTTTCTGTAGGTCTCAGTTCCTGTTTTGCTAAGTTGTAGATCCATCCTGCTGATGGTGGAGGTTTGGTGGGCTGTTTCTGGTGAAGGCCACATTTTGTTGGTGGGTGAAGCAACTTCTGCATGTGTGTGCTGAAGTAGGTAATTCTCTAACCCCAGAAAGTGTAGGGCATATGTTTATATAAAATATGTACAAATATACATGGGGATACTTCTATATGTAAAATATGGTATAGCTTTTAATAATTTCTTGTCAAGGGTCTTGGACTCTCTGAAGCAACTAGTCCTGTAAATGTGTGTGATTGGTCTGGAACAGCAAGCAATTTAGCAATTTCCTGAAAGTACAGGACTGTTTTTCAAGGATGAAATTCTTGCCTGAAGTAGACCAAAACATGATTTTACAGTGCAAGACTTCCACTTGCAGGATCACGCTGCTGTCAATTTTAATAGCACTTACCTGTTTTTTCATACTGAGGGTACTGTTTTCTGGTTTCTCTGCACCTGCTAAAAACAGAAGCACAGTTAGAAGAATCAGCAATCTGATACTTGAATCTGTACCCAAAGATTATGGTGAAGGTGTGAAAAAGAAACCAGATCTATGGCAGAGAGCTCATATAATTTATCAATTGTGCTAAGGATTGGAAGAATGTCTAGAGAAGCATTTGTGAAAGAGTGCCACAAGAAAAGTTCTTCCAAGTGTTTAAGACATATCATACTTCAATTATTTTGAAAGACTACCTGCTTATTATCTAGCAGGAAATAGGAATTGCTCCCACTGTTTTGAGTGCTGGAGAAGTGCCCCTCAAAAGAGAAAATGCTGAAAGCCATAACTTGCTTCAGGATGTTTTAAAGGCTGGTTTTAGCGGATGGAATAAATGAAACAGCTTTCTTAGCTTGGTCAAAGGGGAATCTCGGGAGTGCGGCAGGAATTCACCCTTGCATTAAATATTTGGGGAAATATTTGGGGCAGGAAAAGGGAAATCAGAGAATTCCCGTGGCTCCCTGGCCGTGGCACTGCCCGCGCTCGGCCAGCAGAGGGCAGCAGCAACCGCGCCTGCGGCACCCCGGGCGGAGTTTGGGGTGAAATCCGCGGATTTGGGGAGTGACCCCTTCATCCCGGGCAGTGACCCCTTGATCCCGGGGATCCGGGCAGTGACCCCTTCATCCCGGGCAGTGACCCCTTCATCCCGGGGATCCGGGCAGTGACCCCTTCATCCCGGGGATCCTGGGAGTGACCCCTTCATCCCGCGGATCCTGGGATCGCTGCTTTCATCCCGGGGATCCGGGCATCGATGATTTCATCCCGCCCCTCATCCTGCCTGCAAAGCAAACCCAACATCTGAAATGTGAAATTGTAGATTTGATGTTGGGAACTAGCCCTGCTGAGTTTCACTTGTGTGAGGTTTAGCTTGGGACTGACTTTATGGGCTCCTATTTTTTAGCTTTGGTGAGGTTTTTATTTGATATAAATAGGTTATATGAGGTCTGTAGCATTCTCCGTGTATTCTTGTCCCATGGAATAATGCCCATGTGCCATGAAAAAGAGAAGGGAGAATGTCTGATCCCAGCACCTGGCAATATCTGTGCTGAGTCTTCATGGGCTGTATAATCTATTTCAAATTTTACTTCAGCATCTGTTAGTATTCTGCATTTCTTTAGTTTATCTGTTTCTAAGAAAAATACAACTAAATTTATAATTTTTGGGGCAATGTGGTGTGCACCTTAATTTGAAAATCTCGCGTCACTTCTTGGTGATAATATAGTTGGAAATGCAACTATATTGCATTGCATATTGTGGGAGGTGGAGCAGAGTGGTAACATGATTTTCATAACTTTTATAGAAACTTAGGTAAAGCAGGCCTGGTGTGTGTGTACTGCAGATGGAAGTGGTGCTATTAAACCAGGCTCTTATCTCACTTTTATTTTTCTGTTAATTTTATGGAAGCCAATAAAGCATAAGCTCTGCACATTTTCTTATTATGTTGGTTGAATATGTGAAAATTGTGTTCTTGCTTTTCAAAGCCAGCAGGTCCAGAGCTTGCCCTGAGTGTTTTGGCATGGCTGCAGTGCTGGGGTCCCTCTGCCAGATCTGGCTGTCCCAGGCTTGAATCCTTCCCAGTTAAAGGCTGCTAGTGATGCACAATATGTGACATGGCTAGATTTCTGTCCTGGGGAGACTGAGGCATCTCAGTGCTCTTTCAGACAGAGCAAAGCCTCAAAAAGAGAGGGAATCATAAGCCAGGATATTACCCCTGCTCTCCCATGGGAGAACAGCCAGTACATTGTGTTCTGTGGTTTCATTTCAGTCTCTTAATGTAAAAGAGAGGGGCAAATGAAGAAGGTTCCGTGAGCATCAGAATAAATAATGTGCTCATACCTCAGTGGGAGGTTATCTGCTCCCTTCTTGCTTTTGCTGATATGAAATCCTGAAGTGCAATAAAACATTTTAGGAGGCTCATGAAATACAAGGCCATAAGGCACTTCACTGAATCTTGTCTTGCTGACTTGAATGTACTGAATGCCAATTAAAGCAAAATTTAGGCCATTATTAGTTTTGCCACTGGCTACATACCTCAGAAGTTTTGGGTGGATGTTTCTTACCCCAGCATTTTGCCTCCTGGCCTGTGCAGCTGTGCTGCTGATATCCTTTCTATTTCTGGAAGTGACCCATGCAGTTAGGTCAGTTTGTTTTAGCCTCACTCCTTGTTGCTGAAGTAGAATAGCACATTTCCCCTAACTGCATGAAATCCAGGGTAGACAATCTTGATAAATATGATTAATGGGCCTCTCTGCTTTGCTCTGCAGCTGAAGGGTTCCTGAGCTCCTGTGTCAGCTGGGCAGCAGCTCCCCAAACCAGCCTTTACACAGAAAGGTTCAATTGTCTCTCTGTGTCTCAGGTTCAATTATCATGTTAAAAGTATTCCCTGATTTCCCTGATTTTGTCTTTGCTATTGAAATACAGTAATAAGAGACTGAAGGTGTATTATTGGCAGGAAAAGCAGTTCATAAATATGGGCGAGTTTGGATTTCTTAACTCAGTCCTGTTACCTAGAGGTTTGTTTGTTATGGATCCCAGGACAGAATTTAAATCTGGGGTTAGTGAGGTGTAGAATTCCTTGTCCTGATCAGCAGAACAGGAACTATTACAGGGGACAGTGAAAAGTGGTGGCAGCTTTGAGTCAATTATAACCTGTCAATACTTGGCATATATTTCTAAGTTACTGTCGTGTTTATCTCCCATAATGTGACTTAAAGATGGTGTTCATAGAATTTGACAGAAGATGCTTTCTGAAGTATTGTCAGAAGGAAAATCAAATTAGTATCATATTATCTTGGTGAAAAATGTTACCTAGAGACTCCAGCAGTGACACAACTGCTCCTTCACAAATGCAATTAATATGGGGGGGGGGGGGAGGAATCCCCATAAAATAAAATGTGTGATTGGTATTGAGGCAGACTGAGCTTGCACCTCTCTGTTAATCAGCAAGCTCTCAAATTTGTGAGGGTATTGTGCAGGTTATCCTTAAAATTCAGAGCCCCTGCAAGTGGGAATTGCTGGCTGCAGCTCAGGCTGGATCCATCCAGCTTTCCTGATGACTGCTCTGCCATTGTAATTGCAGCACAGCAGCACTCTCAATAATTGAGTACAAGTCTTAATAGCAAATAATCCTCTTGAAGTTGTTCCCCCTCCATTGCAATCAGAGGAGAGCTTTGTTAAGGCATTAACGAACAAATTAGCTACTAAATACTGGTAATAACCTATTTCCCAAAGATTGCTTTTTAATTATAGCCTAAGCTGTGTGATTCCTGAAATCACTTCTTTGGCAAAACAGTGTTTGTGATAATTTCCAACCATAGTAAGTAATTGCCAAAAAAAGTAGTTTTTAAGTCTTCACTGATATCTGAACAGACTTTGTTTCTCTATTCCTGCCTGCAGAAATACTTTTTCAGTGTTTCTTTTCACTGCTGCTAGAATTTTAATTTAAATGTATTAGGCTGTGCTGTGAAATTATTGTTGTACTTCCACGTACAATATGTGGCTTCATTAGATTTTTAGATTGTGTAGATATTTTTTCACTTAAGCATTACAAGAAACTTTTCCTGTGAGGGAGAAGGAATTAACCACTTTATTTTTTTAATGTATTGGTTAATGCAAACTATTTATTTTGCTAATCTGTGTCACAGTAACTAATTAGAAAAGTAAATTATGTTTGGGCTTTGGCAAGAAGGGATGTTTTTGGTACATTGGTTGTTTTTCCTCCCCAGATTTCAATAAAGGCTTCACATCTTCCAGTATATCATTCCACTTCCCTTCAGACCTGACTTTTTTATAAGGGAGCACAGCCATCAAAATTGGCACGCATTAAGCTTGATAATTAGTTCAATATAGTGACCAATTCTGTGAATTATGAGTTCAAAGCAACACATGGACGAAATCAGATTTTGGCATTTCTCACTTAGATTGTTTCAGGACACTGCTGGAGCTTCTTTGATCTGTAAATAACAACTGTGGTTCAGTGTCTTGCTTAAAATACATCAAACGCATTCATGACTTTTGCTTTTACATGTAGATCTGACTACTAGTTCCAGTTTTGGATCAGACTAATAAAACTCTTCATGTTTTGAGATTTCCTAGAGAAAGCTACCAAAGAGAGCTCCTCTCATTCTTTGTATTTTAAGAAAAGCAGCAAAGACTTCTCTGGTGTGAAGTGCACCCCAGAGTACATCAACAGCTGCTTTGTGACGCCAGAAGTGACCATGTCCTGTGGTGCAGATCCTCTGCAGCCTGCTGGCAATGTGTGTCTTCCTCTCCTCTTTCAGCTAAAACAAGTGAACCAAGGGTTTATTTTCTCTGTGCCATGTGGTAATCTCATTTCCCTGCTGTATCCTGTACAGACCAGTGGTTTTGCTCATTCTGACCTTTTTTGGGGTTTCAGCTGTGCTGTGGCAGCCAGCAGACAAGTGGCTGGAGATGACCAGGCAGGCTCTATTTGCTGTTCCTTAAAGATGCACACAGGTGCTGCCTGGTTCAGTCAGAGCCACTTGCAATAGTTGGGTGTCTGCACTTCCCCAGGCCTTTCAGCTGGTTATAAAGAGTTGTGTGATTTCTTGGTAGCAAAGGAAATTGCAGCTCATTGTCCAGAAATAATAACCAGAAGAGCCTCTAACAAAGGTGTGGGCAGAGATGATGTTTCAGAAAGAAATTCTCACCATTGGTAGCCTTGGCACAGCTTCATCCCACACCTGCCCTGCTTGGCAGAGGTCTTCACTTCTGCATCAGGGAAAGTAAAAAAGCTGTACACATCCACAGTCCCCTGAGTTATGTAGGTACAGTGTGATATTCCCCAGAGTATTTACCTTTTTAGTGCTCTGAAAAATATGCATGTTTTCTGAGTGCTTCCACTCCATCCTGAAGTGATGAGTGGAAATTCCATTTTGGATTCTCAGCTCTGTCACCAATATTCTCTTATTTGTTTTTTCACTTTGCTCATAAGTCTAGATGTGTGTTTAATTTGTTAATTTTGAATTTTAGATGGTTGAGAGATGCTTATTCTGAATATTTAATGGTACTAACTGTTATTTTGAGGGCATGTGGTGTCTGAAGGAATGCAATTAGAAACTAAGCTCAGGAATTTCTGTGGCAGGTCAGGCACTTCTGGCCTCAGCTGTCATTGACTGGAAGGAGAATAAAGCTCACAGTGCCTCTGCAGATCACTGAAGCATCCCCTTCCCTGATGTTATGATACAGGTCATACACTCTGTTGAGAGACAATATGAATGTGCCTGGTGGGTAAATGTTCTCTGGGTACACTTGGATGTTACTGTTTCTTCTCACCTTTTATGATCCACATCTCTCAGACTGATGGGAATATGTGAAGTATGAGCTGCTTTGAAAACACAGGATTGTGTCTACATCTGACAACCATGGAAAAAATGTCTGAGGCATGAGCTGGATGCTGTGCTGAAGTTTCAAACACCAGCCAACAAAAGAGCCCTGATGTGTTTGTTTTCATTCCTGTGCTTTTCAGAGCCTGTTTCATGATTGTTGATGCTTGATTCAGAATTTTAGGAGGGTGTTTGAAGAAGGCAGTGTAGTTGTGTGACTTAAGAGGCTGATGAACCACCATGGCCTCTGTGACAGAGGGCAAACTCACCTTGCCTTAGTAGTCCAGATGCCCGTGAGAGAAAATAAATTAGGAAAAACAACAATTAGAGAAGCATTTTGAAAACAGTTAAATCTAAATTCTTCAGGTTGGCAAATTCTGCCATTCTATCTCCTGGGATAGAATTCTGCCCAAGTTTCCACTGGGCTGTGCCTTGTTCAGAGGGGTGAAAGGCAAGATGCAAAAGAGCTTTAGTTCTTTGTTTTGCTCTAATATTTGAGTCAATGTGTGGCACAGATCCACGGGTCAGGTGAACAGAAATTGTGCAGTTGGAATTTATCTGGGCTTTAAGTTAACCTGTGACTCACCCCGGCAGTGGTACAGCATTACAAATGTAGCTTTCAAGGAAGGATGAACAAATTTCCTAAGCCATTGGGCACAAACAAAACCTTCAAAATCAGCCAAGAATACCTCCTTGTTGCACTGTTCCCTCACCCCTCATGCCCTGGGATGTATTTATTCTGGCTAAGGTCAGGAAAATTCAATCTGTCCATTTGTGCTCAGAGTGACTCAAGGTACCTCTCCTTGTTTTGTCCAGCCTGTGTTCAGTTCTGTGTCCTGTAAAAGATTTCCTGACCACCAAGTGTGATGAATCTCAGCTCAGCATATGAATATCAGGGCTTTGACAAATTAACCTCTTTTGTTAATGTACTTCAGCAGAAGGGAGCATAAGGAAGGGAGTGCAAAATCATGGTTTCTTGACAGTCCCAGCTGTTTAGGAATTAACTAATTCAGGCCACAGGAATCTTGTGCATTACTAAGGGACCTGAAAAGAATGTGTCCTCTCATCTGTGATTTTATTTTACCTTCATGCTTTCCCAAAACCCCTCAGACACACAGAGCTCCCACTAACAGTGAGGAAGGAGCTTAGAACTTCCAGAAACAAATAAAGCTCAAGTGTATGAGCTGGAAATGGGTCTTGTGTGTCTAAGGGTGTAAACTACTCTTATTTCTTTTCCTAACAAAAGAATTTCCTTTCTCTGGATTTTCCCCCTATTTTGAATTCAGAAGGGGAGCAGAGCTGAGTAGCAGTGGTAGGAAGAAGCCAGTCAAGGATCCCATAGGAACTTTGTCCTAAGAGGCCAGCTGGAAGATCCTTCATGGATTATGGGGCAGACACTGAACCATGGGACTTCTTGCACAGGTTCATGTTTGTCCTCTCAGTCCCCTTAGAACTGATGGTCTTGATTGAGAGAAAATGGCCTAGAGTGACTTAAAGTATTTGTTTTCCAAAGGCCCATGAATTGCCAACATAGGGAGTACTTTTACTGTAACAAAACACTGTGTATTTAAAGAGAATTCTTTATTTTTGAGGAGAAATGTGACCTTGATTAAATTACTTCTATTTTTAATCAACTTTAAGGTCCCTGGAACCTCTGAAGTTCTCAGCAGCTGTTCCTCAGATGTCTCATGGCCTCTTGGCCTCACAGATTTCCCCATCTCCTTGGGAGGACTGAGGACTCTGAACATCCTAAACAGCCAGAGATAACATTTTGTGGCCAAGAAAGACTCAGTGGTGCCCTGAGCTCAGGAAAACACTCTGTAAATGTTCCCCAGAGCCTCCCCACAGAGGCTGTGTGTTAGAGAACCCTGCTAAAGAGCACTTCAGCCTCAATAGTTGTACACTGATCCCCAAACACTGGATCTTCTGTCTGCTGCCAATCTTGCTTTTGTGCATTGTGTTTCCTCTGAGAGCAGAGTGCAGGCAGAATCTCTTCTGCTCTTGCTTTGCTCTTTAATCCAGCACCACAAACCAGAAACCCTCGAGGTTTAAGCAGCTTCACCGTTTATTTACACAGGTCTGCAGCAGCTTTTTGTTTTCTTTGCTGTTTCACCTGTGGTTTTCCCCCTCTGCTGTGTTTTGGATGGTTCTGTATTCTGGAATTTTGTTTAGGAAATTTGTAGGAAATTCTGGAATTTTGTTCAGCTGCCTGCATGCAGCCTCCCTGTGCATCCAGCTCATCACCTCTGCACGTGGGGCAGTGCAGGACCAGCATCCTGCTCCCAAAGCCATGCTCCCTTTTCCTTACTGATGTAGCTCTGCAAACAGCACAGCCACAGCTTCCCGTGCATCTGTACCCACAGCACCTCTGCTTCTCTTTGTGCTGACTCAAGCTCTGCTTTTGTGGCCCCAAAACTCCTTGCTCCAGCCCTGAGCTGTTGGTGGAGCAGATGGTGCCAGATGCTGGCACTTCCCAGGTGCTGCTTGCCAGCCCATTGGTTGCCTGTTGACTCCTTCTGCAATTTTCCTGCAAAATGAGGTCCCCAGATTGAGTCTCTTGGCTCAACCAAGATGCCTACAGATGGGTTTGAGGCATTTCTTTGATGTTCACGTGAGTTTTAAGAGCTCTGTGTTTGCTGCTGTTCTATTTGCCTAAAATCAGATGATGAGTTCAAAAGCTGAGGAGGAGGGGAAAAGAGGGGGATTTGTGAACCACTTCAATAGCAAAGCAATCTAAAAAATGGAGCTCTGTCCACTCAGAGAGAAGATGTCACTAAATATCCCATTGAATGGCTCATGTTCCATTACTTACTGGTAAAGCAGTGAAATAATGAATTTTAGAGCAAGATTATAAACCTATAGTAGAGATGGAAACCTTAGTACTAATCAAGTATTATTATCCCAGTGATTAACTGAAAGTTTACCATCCAGACATTGTGTAGTTGCAGCTGATGGAAAGCAAAACCCAACAAGGCCAGTGAAATTTGGATCAGGACCATGTAACAATAGTATTACTAATTGGCAAAGGCATTGGGTTTTACTGTATGAACCAAATATTACCATTTATTGTGTGTCAGGTATCCATTGAAAATACATGGGTTGCAGCCCAAATAGCTGTGGAGATTAACAAGTTGAAGTTTAGTTCAGGGCACCCTGGAACCACTGAGGTATGAAAAATGAGGAATACTTGTTGGTGCAAAATGTCCTCAGACTTCATCAGTGCAGATGTCCTTTCAGGAGTTGTTATAGATAATCTGTGACCAAACCATGAGGCACATCTGAGGCACCGCTCTCCTTTTCCTGCTAAATATGAGACTTTAATTGAAGATTTAGTTATGGAATTTTGTCTGTATGAGGAGAATTCCGTAGTTTATTATAGTGAAATGCCTGAAATAGCAAAAAAAAAAAAAAAAAAAAAAAAAAAGCCTATGAAGGAGGATCAGGAAGTCTAAAAGCAAGATATTAGAATTGCATGATTGCATGGTGTTGTGTGAGCATTGGGTTGTTGCCTTTAACCAGTGAGAATCAGACTTGCAAATGCTGTGTGTTTGCAGAGGTGGAGGTTTTTTTCATTGTTGGTTTATTTACAATTAATTGTATCCATGCCAGATAACGGTCACAGGTACTTGAATGGGATTAGAAATCTCTTTTTTTAAGAGATGTCTGGTACTTTGCTGTTTTTAAGCTTTAGCACATTCAGTGGAGTTTTATGTAAATCTGTCAATGTCATTTTCACCACTGGTGATGTTATTTCTGACTGCAAGCAGTACTATTTAATTCTGTCAAAGGTGTTTCCGTAATTAAATTTATAGTGAAGCTTAATAACAGTTCAGAGAACATAAAGCTCCCAATGTGTTTTAGTTCTATTTGAAAATGGATACCCAGGCTAGAGCTTGGATCAGAGACAGTAAAATTGGATAGTGTTTTGAGACTCTAAAGTTCTTCTGTTCAATCACACCTTGGCATTTCATGTCACTGGGTTGGAAAAGATTTTTGTACAAGCAGGTTTGGAAGTGTTTTAATACATTGAGAGAAAAAAACCACAATGAAACAGAACTGTTGGCATTTCTGAGTATCAAGAGCTGTTCTGCTCTACAAGCTCCTGTTAGCTTCAGTGTGAACTGCTTGACTGAGAAGTTTGCAGGGTCAGGCTGCTACCAGGCATGGAGGTGGAAGATATCCTGATTTCCTTACTTGATGCAGCATGTTGAATTATCAGGAAGTTACCAGTACCTTGTCTCTCTCCTTCTTGTATTTTTCCACGAGAATAATCAGGCGATAAAAGAAGTTTGTTGCTTAGTAAAGAAATTATTAAATAGTCTTTTGACTATATAAAAGAAATTACAGCATTAGAAAATCCTGTTGACCAAAAGTATTTTTCAAGGTTTTAGGAATAAAGTATCATGAATATGGACATAGTGCAAATGCCCAGATGCCAGAGCTTGAATAAACTTTTTGATCAAGGATGCAGGTGTATTTTTGGATGAAAGAATGCAGCATTGAGCATTGCTTCCTTTTTAGCCTGAGCTTTACCCCAATATATCCTTTAATGCCTGTGCTCAGACTAACAGAAAACCTTTGATTACCAGTGCCTATAAAGAGCAGATGGTATCTCCTGACTGTGTTTTAATATGAGTATGGACTGAGACTGTGCATATTTTAAATCAACTGTGTCTGTAAACTCCATTCAGTGTTACCTGTGCTTTGAAGAACTTCAGATATTTAACATGGCTACAGACATCCCATAAATTCTTATTCACCCCACCTGCTTCCATGTGCAAAGTTCCTGCTGTTGCAAGCAGAGCTTTGATGAATATTTCGATTGCACTATAAAGTTCTTGCCTTCAAAGATATGGATTTTCCTCATGGAAAAAGCTTTGTTTCTGTTCAGAAACACAAGGAGAAAAGGACTGTCTTATGTCTGCAGCTCTTTGGCATTGCAAGTGGGGTGGGAATGAAGAGTTATTCCTAGAGCTGTAAAGAGCAGCCAATAAAGGCTCCTATTACCCCAAAAGATTGATCAAAAAACCCCAAATTTAGTCTATGCTTTAGATCTTTGGTACTAAAGCCATCTCTCTCCATAGCTCTGAGATGACTGCAGCCTTGCTCTTTGTTTGTGACATGCTTGTTAATCCTGTGACCTTCCCTCCCTGCTCTCCACCACCTTTCCACCCATCCATCAGAAGCATCAGAAGTCCCAGTTATGGGAACCTGGCTGGGCTTTCTTTGTTTTCCCTCTCCAGGAATCAGCTATTTAGAAGGAGATAGAGTTTTACATATGCAGCTGTGTGAAACTACAGCACCCTTTTCTGAAAGGGGATGTTTTACTGCCTCATTAATACCAGCTAGAAGTCCAGCTTTGCAGCATTACATCAACAGGAGCAAGGTGGAAACACTAGTGTCAGCCCTGGGCTGAGGTTTCATTGGTGCTTTTGAGTGTTGTTCCTGTCTTTGTAAAGCTGCAGGGTTCTTGGGAGAGCTGTGTGCCCCATATCTGGCCAGGAGGTTTATAGAACTTCAGACTCCTCAGTTATCATCTTCCTTGTCTTTCTTCACAGATGACCTCTTTGTGAGGCTCTCCAGCAGAGAGCTGTTTGATCAGGGTTGACTTTGTGAGGTCTCCCCTACAACTTCCTGGCAGATGTCATAATTTAATGGTTTAATTTTATCCTGGAGCATTTGGGTTCCATGGAAAATCTCTGGAATGTGTGTACATCCACCCCTGTAAGAGGAAAGCAGAGATCTTGCACCTATTAAAGATGTTTGTGCTACAATCTGACCTTTTACCATCCTGATAGAGGGCTCAACAAGAAACCTGGATCACCTACTTGCTGTTTTAGGCTTCAAAACCAAACTGGAAATTTGCAGACATAATATGAATGTTCCCTGTGTTGCTGGTGAATAAGATCCACAGATGAGATGCATTCTTAAAGAAAATGCTTATCCAGAGGGTTTTTTCCTTCAGGGAATGAATGCCTCTGAGTGCAGCAGTAATTGTGAACAGAAGGGGGTTGTGTTCTCAGGTGGGCTTCACGTGTGTTCTCATTGCACATCTGAGCTGGCACATTGTGTTTGGGTCCTTCAGCCACTGCTGGAATATGAATAATCCACAGAAACCTCATCAAAAGCAAAGCCTTACTGTTATCTGACTGTCCTCCCAGCAAAAGGTCATCTTTGAGCTGGTGACCTCCCAGGCCAGTGGGCAAGATGAAGGGCTGCCATTTTTCCCAGATGTCAGATGCAGAGAGATTGAGTGCTTTGCTTGAGGTTATGCTGTGAACTTCCTATGCAGTTGGGGAATTCTCCTCATTGCCAGAGCAGTTTCAGGAATGAAAGACCATCCTGCTGCCTCACTTAAGGGTTTTTGTTGTGGCCTAACAGTTGAGCACACACGTGGCATTTTGCAGAGTGTGCTGAGGGTGAAGCTGTCACCCTGACTGACTCTGCTGATGATCTTCTCTGAAATTCAGTGTACATGCGTGGGGATTTCTCTCCTGCTCACTTTTGAGCCCCAGATGAACAAAGCCCTGCAGCTCAGGCTCCTGCTGCACACACATAGTGCCTCAGACTACAGAGGCTTGCACAGACTCTTAGGGCTGTACTTGTTTCCCACAATTTTCTGCGTGTTTGTCTCTAAACGAACCATGAAATGATTCAGTGCCCGCATGTGGTTTTAATAACAAGCGTATGTGGGCAAATGAGAAAACACAGAATGTTTGACTGTGGAAGTTTCCAGCACACACAATGGGTTAAAATTGAAGTAGGTTTGTAGTACAGTGTTGTCAGAGTTGGTTAATTACTTTGGGTGAGATGATATTTTAGGTGATATGTTTCTCTCTAACCTTGTAACAACTGTTGAGTGGTGGAAGACTATGCTTAATTAAGGGCAGCTTTGGAGCAATAATCTCCAGCTTGATCTTTACTGGGATCTGATTGTTTTTCTGGGAGGTTTGTGTCATGTTGTTGGTTTTTCGGCTTTTTTGTTTGGCTGCTGTTGTTGATGGCTGTTGGGGGTTTTGGCTTTTTGAGGGAGAAAGAAAGAAAGAAAGAAAGAAAGTGCTGCAAGTGGCTTTCTGATTGTGTTTGGCTGAGAGTTATGTCAAGGGCCTTTGCTTCCACATCTTGAAAACTACAACTGTTGTAGATCCATCATGGCTATAGGTGGTCTTTTCAGAGTCCAGAGAAATCCTCTCTTTGCCATGTATCCTTATTTGCAAAATGCTTCTGTGTCCCTCGTTATTATTTTGTTAGAGTGAAATAAGTTCTCAGATTTTTGAACTCTGCTTTTCTGTTCTCTTTTCCTACCTCAGACATGTTCATCTGTGATATTCCCTCTTCCACACTTCACTGAAGGGAGATTTACATCCCACTGCCCTGAGATCAGAAGAAATTTGTTGCCATTAGACAAGAGAATCTCTCAGACCACTCTGAATTTCTGTTTTCTTTTGCTCCCAGACTTGAAGGGTTAATGTTGATTTAGACTTAAACAGCTTTTTCTAACAATCTGACTTAAGCTTGCTGATGAAAAGCACAGTGAGAATTGCCTTTGGCAGTCTTTGATGTCCTTGTGCAGGAAAGGGGGGGAAGAGCAATGGAAAAGCCACAGGAAGGTAAAATGATAAATAAAGACAAGTACTTGAAAATTTTCTGCAAGCAGGAGAAGAAAAATCTGTTCCTATGCCCATGATGAGGAGGTGAAGAAGTAATGACTTAAATTGCTCTGGGGAACCATCCAACAAAGCAGCACCTGAGCTGATCATCTGTGCAGCCCATCCATCAGGAGAGGCTGCTGATGCAGGTTAGACAGGCTGGCTGGGAACAGGTCCTGCCCTTGGTCAGTGGCCTTCAGATCTTATTTTCTCTAGCAAAGTAATTCCTGTGAAAGGCAGGTGCAGGTGGAAGAGGAAAAGAAATGCCAGGAGCAGAGCAATTCCTCCTCTGGCAGCTGTACTTGTGGTGTTGTGTAGAATAAGAGATTTAGGTAAAACAGGTGGGTAAAGCCTTTAGAGTTTGTTAAATTCCATGTTTCTCCAGTTGTTATTAGAAGAGTTATTATTGGAAGAGTTGTTTTTTCTCTGGGAGTTTTTTCCACTGTCTTCAGTATCAAAGTGAGTGTGGAGGTCCCTGAGCTAGGTGCAGAGGTGTGTGTATAAGCTATGCTTCCTTGGTTTCTTCCCAGTCATTTTGGAGCACCAAACTTGCTTGCAAAGAGGAGATACATGAGTGTAGCTCTGCTGGATGCTCTGCTCAGTGTAGAGGTTAGAAATAACAGCACAAAAACTGTGTTAAAATTGGCTGTAAATCCTTCAACCTTTATGTGCCTGACATAAGTAAAACTTCCAAAAAGTGTTCTTGGCCCAGGATTTTGAAACATCCAGGCATCTAAGCTGGGGCAGGCCCCGTGGTGTGTGGTTTTGGGGGTACAGAGGTTTCAGGAGCACACTGAGCTGAGGAAGAGCAGTTCCCACAGCTGCTCCTGCTTTCTGCCCCGCTGTGGAACTGGATCCCACCCCAGGCAGCTTGTGGGACTTCTCACAAAGCAAGGGCTGTAGCATCCAGGCAAATACTTGCGTGTTCCAGAAGGGAAATGCACTTCTCTGAGGCACAAACATCCCAAGGTGCTGCAGATGATAACACCTGTATGCAGTTATTTTATCTCTGGGCTCATCGGGCCTTAGGAGCAGAGCTATATCTTAAAGGAGCTGTCACAGCAATCCCTCTTTGCCCCCAAGGTGTCTCCTGAAGTGCTCCTGCAGGTAATTAATCACCTAATAAAACACATTCTTTGACAGTAGGTGGAATTTGGAAATTAATTTGCACCCCTTAAATGAGGCTTCTAAAACTATAATTATCACGAAAGAGAGAAACGAGCTGTGTCAGGTGTATAAATGATTTATTTATCAATAATAAACTGTCACCAAAGTGGCACTTAGCTTGCAGTGGCTGTGCTGCATTTCTTTAAGGTGAATTAAGCAATGACATTTGCCTTCCTTCCTGTATTTGCAGGTCTTGGGGCAAATCTTCAGTTGTTTGTGAAGTGTTTGGTACAAAAGTGACCTGTAGCAATATTATAGCTGCCTTTCCAAAGTTCTCTTTCTTTAATGTGTGATCAGTTCTTGCTGCCCCATCAATCCCTGCTGGATGTCCTTATCCACTGAGGAGCCTCTGGCCTCACCAGAACTTGTGCAGCCCAGCTGGCCATTTGGATTTCTCATTATCTCTCCAAATGGTGGATTTTATGAGTTGGATGTTGGTAGCAACAGGAAATAAAAAAGGGAGGAAGTTTTAACTCATTGGCTGTACTGCATATGGAATAAGTTACCTGGAATAATAGGAAATCCAAGATATCTGATTCTCTCTCTCCTTTTTTTTTTTATGATACAGGTTAAAAGATGTAGGTTGAGAGAGAGCAATTAAAAAAAAAATCCAGATAAATGTGAGAACAGTAACATTTTGAAAGCAAATAGTTCACAAAAATATTTACCTTCAAAAATACCCTTTCAAAAATGTGTTACCAAAGTGTTTGACTGTGCACCAAAGCATCTGAAAACTTATTTTATCTGCATGTGCAAAGGGGACATGGGCTTCACTGCAGCCTTCCCTGCAAAATTGCCACTAACAACTGTTCTAGTTGCTCCAGCTGAAATGTATTTGTTGCTAACAGTGTAATTGGCTGGCTTCAAAGGGCATACAGTGCATATAGTCTGTGGGACATGGAAGAAAATGGTCTCATTATTACATATTAATCTTGCATTATTGGTGCATTTATTTCTGAAAAAGCCCAAGAGGATTTCTATTCATTCGTGTCAGACTGGCTTCTCTAATGCACAGCTCCAGGGAAGGGCCCTGCCTCATTATTTCCCCCAGACTTGTTTGCTTGAATTTGAGTTGACTTCAGAAAGGGGTGAGGGTGCTCAGCATCACTGGCTTGGTTCAAAATTTCTGCACACAGTGAGATTTCTTGAATTAAAATCCCTTGAGAAAAAATGGAGCAAGGGTGCAATCAGTTACAGTGCCCTTCTGATTTACATTTTAGTTGTGCCATTTCCTGCACCACAAGTGACTTCTGCTGCAAAGCATCACAAACACAAACAAAACAGGGTGCCATTCAAAAAAAGCCCCTGTGATTAAATTGGCAATGCCATATTGTAGCTGTGAGAAATGACAGATTGCAAACAATTCATGTGAGCAAAAAACCACTTGTGATGCTGGCTCCTCACTTAGGGGTGTGAGTTGGCATAATGCTCTGCAAAATCCTTTCCATATAAACTAACAGGTTTCTTCTTTTAAGTTTTACCACAAGGTATTTGTCCTGTATTGCAGAGGTTTTTGGAAGTGTGCTGGAAATATTTTTCATGCAAACCAAGTGGCAAAAATTAAACGTTCAGGAATGCAGCTGAAGGGGCAGTCCAAGCACCCTAAGCATGTCCTAGTTTGCTTGAAATATGGTTGCCCTTTCCAGGCACTCAATTCATCTTGAGGCCAATTTTAACAGTGCTCAGTGCAGAAATGGCTGTTATGACATGCCCTAAACCAGCTCTGGTTCAGCTTGTGTAAATTCTACATGTGGGGTGCTTTTGGAGCTGACAGGTGGAATTTTATTGTGATCCTATTTAACTATTCTACCACAGTAAAGGCTTTTGGAATTTATCTTACTGAGCTGCTCTGTGTTGCAAAGCAAAAGCATGAGGTTTTAAAATTTTTTGTTGTTTTTTAATCACATCTTGTAAGGGCTCTTGTTCAGGGTAGGTTCTCCCCAGTGTTCAGCTGGGCACTCTTCAGCTGGTCTGTGGGCACAAACCATCATGTCAGGGTCTTTTGTGTCTACAGGAAATTTCCAACATAACAGGCTGTTTCCACCATGTCTATCAGCATTTCAGAATGAATTTGGGAACCTCCTTTCCACCCCAGATTAGTCCTGGGCCTGTGACAATAATGGAAATTCCATGCCCATGCCCATCTTTAAGATCACTTCCAACCCAAACTATTCTGTGGGTCTATGACTTCCAGACAAACTCAGGTCATTCACTGGCATCAGGTCAGCTGAGTTTTTAAAATTGCATGTGAGAACACAGAATCTGCACAGTTCTGCAGGTTTCTTAATTCTTTTCATGATCCCAGAGCCCACTACCAGCACATGGTGATACTATTTAAAGAAAGGTGTTAATGGAATTACATCCTTTGATTGAAAGCCACAGTTGATTTTTGCTCTTGCATGAGTTCTGCAGATTTTGGTTGTTTTGTCTGAAGTGGTCTATTAGCACTTGCCCTGAGATAAAAATTGCTTTTTAAGTGAAGAAAGGATTTTGGCATGAGTCAGAAAATCCCAGGGAAGATAAATGAATAGTGTAATTAAAATGCCTTGAGGCTGAAACATTACGGGAATTGTAATGTATAGTTTGCTAATCTCATTAGAAAAAATCCTGCTTTAAGTCACCTGGTTATATTATATGCTGCTAGCACCAGCCTCCTCCTTCTCAGCCCCAAAAGTCACAAAATTATACTGCAAAAGGCACTTGCTTTGACATCAGCAAAGCAAGTGTATTAGGCAATAGCATTTCTTTCCTTCCTTTTCTCTTTGGTTCTTAATTTGCTTGGTAATTTTTCTTTACTGCACTACCTGGTGCCCAGTTCCCTGAGTCCAAGCTGCACTGCAACTTCTGGGACACCATGTCTTTGATCAGGATCAATATTTTTTATTTCAGATGCTGCTTCACAGTTTTGTTGAATTAATTTAGGCAGATATATCCCAGCCAGGCTCAGGGTGAAAGGAGCATTATCAGTGCATTATGGGGATTGAGTAGCACCCAAAATAAGCCACCCAATCCATTCATGAGGCTGCAGGAATAGAAACAGTTTTAGAGACCTAAGGGTAGGTTTCCCTAAAAGTTTCTACCCTACTGTCCAGTGAAAAGGTGAAATTTCAGGAGATTCCTCATGGCTAGGAAATGTCTGACTATTTATCCAAGCGACATTTTTGCATTCAATTTTCTGTCCTCTCAAGTAATGCCTGTTAGCATGAAAATTATTTAATTTCTGACTGCTTCCCAGCTGGAAAACAATTGGGAAGACTGTGGTCCAAATCATATGTATGTAAATCCCATTGATTTTGTCTGTGTATTGCATTCAAAATCCTGCACCTACCCACACAACCTGAGCCATTGCACTGTGAGTTTTTTACCTGTGACAGCAGGGAACTGGCAAATCTGCTGTGATGGGCATTTGACACGGCTGCAAAACCAGTGAGGAAAAGAAATCATCTCAGTCAAACCTTTTGGGTGCAGAATTTCAATGGATTGAAGCTGTGAGAGCAGCATTTCCCATGCCGTGGCATTTCCCATCCCGTTCCCTCTGGAGGCCGTGCTGCAGTGGGCGTGCAGCTTGGCTTTCTCCTTCTGCTGTCAATGTTTTCCACAGAAGGAGGTTCCTTAAAGGCACCATCAGTGCAGCAGAAGCTGTGCTCAGACCTGCTGTGTGTGAGAGAGAGAGAGAGGCAGTGGTGGGGCCTGATCCCATCGTGGGGCCTGATCCCATCGTGGGGTCTGATCCCATCGTGGGGCCCTGCAAGGCCCTGCTTGGATGCTGGAGCTTCTTGGTGGAGCTCCAGTCGTGTTGTTCCCTTGGCTTGTCCTCTCTTGGGTGCTTGAGATCACTTTGAGCTCCTCACTGTGTATCTAAAGGAACACACAGAAAAGATTAGGCTGTTAGCTGGCTTTTCTCATCAGTCACCATGTTGGTTGCAGCCCCAAATTAGCAGAACACTTTGTTCAGGCTTCAGCTCTACAAAACACTTTGGCCCAGCTCCAGCTCTGGAAGAGCTTTTGCATTAAAGGGAAGTTGGGAGTGTGAAGAAGAGCATGGAGTTTTGAGAACTTGTGTTTGGTATTTAACACTTTAAAGGTTAACCTGTTGCCATTCGGCAATGGTGAAGGCTGTCTTGGTTTAACCCCAGCTGGCAGCTCATCCCCACATGGGGTGGGGGAAGGATTGGAAAGGAGAAATTGAGAAAACTTGTGAGTGGATAGAAATAGTTGAACAAGTAAAGCAAAAGCCAAGCAAAGCTACACAATGAATTAATTGGCTGTGAGGACAGGCAGGTGATCAGCCATCCCCCAGACAGCAGGGACATCTCACCTCATGGGGACTTGGAAGACAGATGCCATCCTCTGAACATCCCCCCCTTCCTGCTTCTTCCCCAGCATGACACCACATGGTCTGGGATGTCCCTTGGGGTGGTTGGGTCAGCTGTCCCTGCTATGTGTCCCCTAACTCCCTGTGCACCCCCAGCCCCCTCTCTGGTGGGATTAGGAGCAGGAAGGGCCTTGTCTGTGTGAGCCCTGCCCAGCAATAACTAAAACATCCCTGAGTTATCAACACCATTTCCAGCACAAATCCAAAACACAGCCCCATACTGGCTGCTGGGAAGAAAATTAGCTCTGGCACAGCTAAGCATGTGCTTGAGTACTTTGCCAAATGTGGAGGGGATGATTTATATGGTAAAGTGGAAACTTGGTAGCATCTACTTTGGTGATCACAGCTCCAAGCAGGATTTCACAGAAGAAGCCTGAGCTGCTGTTGTGCTCTGCAGTTCAGTTCCCTCAGGCCCTGCTGATAGCCCAGAGCTACTCCTGGGCTGTGTGAACAGGACTGCAGGATGAGCAAATGAACAAAATAAGGGTTTGTGTGTGCTGGGATGTTCCAGCTGTTTAGCTGTCTTGCCCACCAAAGCCCCCTTCTTCCCCTTGATCTTATTCCCAGGCTTTTGTAGCCTCACACACTTTCCTCCCATCCGAGCTGGATAACCAAGTGTGAGAATTTGTTCTGGTTTAGCTGTATGGTTAAACATTGTGGCTATGAGAGATTCTCAGACAGAAATGAGGTGCCTGTATAGAGTCATGCAAAGGAGCTCAAAGGCTTATGATGAAAGCATCTTCTCCATAATTGGATTAAAACAAATCATTGAGAGTCGTGGCTTTTATTTCCACAGTTCTTACACTGTGATACCATTGTACAAGGAGGGTTTAGGCTCCTTTGAGGCAGCCTGCAAGAGGCTCCTGAAAGCAAACCCTCCCTGCTCTGTGCACACTGGATTTGTGCAGCCAGCACAAATTGAAGTTTTTTCCCAGCTTGCTGACAGGCAGGAAGTTGGGGGATGCAGCCTTTCCCAGGGGCTGGATTGCCATGGATGAGGCTGCACGTGCACACCTGGGAGGGCAGAGAGTCCCAGGTGGCCCAGCAGTGTCCAACCCCACATCGTACAGCTGCTACCTTGGGCTGGGGCTGGAAGAAATGCTCCATTAGGAGCAGAGTAACTCTCCAGCTGCATCAGCAGGGAGGTCTGCTGGGTCCAGGGGGCTTCCTGTTTAAATAGTTACAGAGTCTGCAGAATTGGTTAAACTGTCAGAAAAGAGTTATAGAGGGTAAAAGAAAAAATAATAAAGGAACCATCCTTCCTGTATCTGTATGTGCATTGTCTAAGGGCTCCTTTGGGATCAGCCAAACGCTTGCTGGGATTTTTCAGTTCACTGTAATGAGTTTTAGATTAGGTCTTTTGTAATGTAGAATCAGATTAAAGTTTGTGGAATTGTAGCTGTAGTGCAGGAAAGTTTTAATAGGTAAAAGTTAAGGGGAATCTTTGTCATAAGATCATTTCACTTCTGCAAGATCATGTCCTGTGGTTGGGCAAAAGCAATGCAACTGTTAATGAAAACAGCTGAAAATGGCACCCACAGAAGGAAACTTAGTAAAGCCCCATTTTGTGAGATACAAAATTCTGAATCTAAAGTAAAATACCTTTGCATGAACAGTATTTCCTGAATTTGACATTAGTCTGCATTCTTTCTCTCTACCACATGATGGAGATAATGGTGTAAGATACACAAACAGTACTGCACAGGCCTTACACTTCAGGGACAGAAGTTTCAGCTTGGTTTATAGTAGTTGTTTCATTAATGTTGGTTTTTCACTACCACTGATGGAGTAGTTTTCTCAATAATATCCATGAAGCGTTTTGTTTAAAACAATGTTTGCTTATTTTTATTTTTTGGTGCAGTTTGGATTTTTCTTTTTTTTCCTCCACAAGGGCAAAGAAGCAGGAATACCCTTACCAAATAAGCAAGGGTAGCAATGGAGCAGAATGCCAAAGTCTGTATTTGGTAAAACATTAAAAAAAACTTGGTTAGCTTGCATTAACTGTATTGGGACTTAAAATTGTACTTAAAAGTTAATGATTTGGGCTCAGATATAATTAAGACTGTTGTGTATTTCTGTAAAAGCAGGGAATTTGCAGCAGTTCCTGTTAAACAAGTTTAAAAAAAGGAGATCCTAGAGCCTGCTCTCACCATGAATGGGGTCCTTGCATCCTGGTAGAATCCAGATTAGTTGATTTTTGTGTTGTGCTGTAGAACCTTTGCATCTACCCTCTCCTCTTTTCTCCATCTTGAGTATCAGTCCTGATCCAGAAGCTGCCAAAGCCACATGTGCAAAATTCCCAGTGATTTCAATGCCTTTGGATCAGGCCAATATCCAAAGGCAGAGATGGATTTCCTCTTGGAAATTTTTTTAGTGATACTCAGAAAACTCCTGGCAAGGGATGTATTTAATTTTTATGGTGAGAGCTGCTGTGTGATATTTGTAATCATAATGTAGTAACAAGACATTTGTAACAGAACTGGTATAGGTTGAGATATATCCAAGATGGGAGAAACACATGTTTCTTCCCAGTCTGGTTTTTTTTTTTGGTTTTTTTTTTCTTGTGGCTGTTACTCTGAGGACAAGAGTTCCTTTGCTGATGTCAGTGCAATTACAGCTGCACTGTTTTCCAGTTTCTTAGACTGAATATTTGCTGGATGAAGCAATACTCTCACTCCTCTCCACAGATCCACCTGCCCTGTGATTCAAACATGCTGTCTTTGAGTCAAATCCTGGGTTCAGTTTTGGGCCCCTCACTGCAAGAAAGACCTTGAGGGGCTGGAGCTTGTCCAGAGAAGGGAAAGGAGCTGGGGAAAGGTCTGGAGCACAAGGAGAGGCTGAGGGAGCTGGGGATGCTCAGCCTGGAGAGAAGGAGGCTCAGATGGGACCTCCTCACTCTCAGTAACTCCCTGAAAGGAGCAGCCAGGTGGGGATCAGTCTCTGCTCCCAGGTGACAAGTGCCAGGGGGAGAATGAAAGGCCTCAAGCTGCACCAGGGGAGGTTCAGATTGGACAGCAGGAAAAATTCATTCACTGGAAGAGTTGTCAAGCATTGGAGGAGGCTGCCTAGGGAAGTGGTTGAGTTCTCATCCCTGGAGGGATTTAAAAGCATGTAGATGTGGCACTTGGGATGTGGTTTAGTGATGTGCTTGGCAGTGCTGGGTTAACAGTTGGACTCAATAATCATAGGGGTCTTTCCCAACCTAAATGGTTCTATGGTTTTGTGAATCTGTACTGCTTGTTTAATTCCTTGTGCTTAGGTTCTTTTATAACCTGCAAAATTCTCACTTGAGGAATTGTTCAACTCTGATGCTGCAAATCCATCTCTCCAGTGTCCACCAGTGAATGGTTTCTTTCTTTGATTAGAGTTTCCAAATTTGTATTTAGAGGCTTTTCCTTTATAGGTACCTTCCATAAGGCATCTTAAAAAGATATATTTATGTTTAAAATGCCTCATGTATGAAAAACATCCATTAAAATGCTCTCAGAGTCAGGGAACTGATGCTGCCCAGACTGTCTGTGTGTGCACCCACGGGTCAATGTGATAACTCCTCCAAATGTTAGGAGTTTTCCCTCAGAAGACTTCTTCCAGAAATGCTGCTCTCCATGCTCTTGGGTTCTGCCCCTGTTTCTTTCCTGAGAACAAAGATTAGTCCTTCATGCTCCTAAACTCAATGCATGTGCATGACTTAAAGGCATTACCTACCAATAAATGGGAGATTAGCTGTGGCTTGTGCATTTCCTGATCACTGCAGGTTTTTTCAGATGGCTCGTTGTTATCCCGTTTCCTTTAACGATGGGACACTTTAATGAGTTTGCCATCTGACATACATCTGCTTCCTGTTAAACAATACCTTCATTCTTCTGGAGCTGCTAAACTCATCTTTTATCCTACAAGATGTTTATCTGAGCCCTGAAAACAGCATGTACCAATCGGTGTCAGCATATTCATTTACTTGCTGAGGGGTGTTCTTAATATGTTGTTGAAAATTAATAGCAAAACAGGCATCTCCTTTAATGCTTATTTGCTGGAAAATGGGAGAACATGGATATTATTTGTGTAATTAGGGGCTGGTCAGTCCAGCTCATGTTTGAAATCCAATAAAATCGACTTTTGTGGCTGACAGTATACAATCTCTAACAGTTATTCTGTTCTCCCAGCAGAGTAAGAAGGGGGTGGTTCAAGAAGGGGCTGGGGTGGAATGTGAGGCTGTTAATGTTGTTTCTGTGAGGAAAGAGCCTTCAATAGCTCAATGATGGTCTGTCTCACGCGTGTGCAAAGTTAGGGCTCTGTGATCATCAGGATCTCTTAAATCAATCCAGCCTGCATTGAGTTTGTGCATCTGCCTCAGTGCCTCTCTTTTTCCCATGTTTTGGAAACATGCAGTCATGCTGGATCTCTGACTATGTCTTTCCCCTTCGCTGGTCAATATTGCCCCTGCAGAAAAACATTTTTTCCTTTATTTTTCTTTGCTTTTTTAATCACAGAATCTTTTTCTCATGGAGGGAAAACTTAATTTTCCTTTTACTTATCTTTTCTATGTGATATCACATATAAGTTGCTTTTATAATGAGTGTGTGATGCTATTTAAGAGGAAATGTGGATGTGAAGTTCTGCCACACAGGTCCACAGGACATCTGTGAGAATGGCTTGTAACCAAATTAAGCAACCCTGTGGGGCACATAATGTTTTGTCTAGGAAAGGAATTTAGTTCCAACCATTCACATATGCCAGGTGACAAGTGGAAATACTTTGGGGTTAGAGCTGGGGAAACATAGGAAGCAAGGTGCAAATATTTATTTGAGAGTTAGCAGATGCCTGAACCAGAAAAATGACTATAATTCAGGAATTTTGAATTTTTTCCCATTTATAGCTTGCAGTTTTCTCCCAGCTCACACAGGGTTAATGTTATTTGCTTGAAAATGAGGGAATTGCTGATTACTTCAGGTGGCTGCTGGTGCATGATCTGAAACCTTTGTTTTAATCATACTCTTGGCATTGTTGAGATTGATGTTTCTAGCACCCTAAAGCCATTCCTTTGCCTCTGGCAGTGCTGCAGAGCTGGTGTTCTGCACTGAAGGGCTGTGAAAAGTTGTTTGTTGCAAATGCAACTTGATCGTTTTCCCTGTGATGGCTGAGCTTCCCGTGGGGTTCCACCACTTCTCTGGCTTGGGGCAGCCTTACAGGAAGGTGCTGTGTGTGAACTTGGTTCTTCACTGTTTTCCTTAAGGAGTGAAGCCAAAACCTCTTCCCTGGTCATTGCCATGCCAGCTTTGTTAAACCCGCCTGAAAAGCTTTGTTTGTTTTTGCATCAGTGTTTATTAACAAAGCCCTCCATCATTTGTTTAACACATAAACTTGTCCATTCTTTCCCCACGCTCCCAACCTTCCATCTCACAGAGCTAGCTGCAGGAGCACAGCTGATGGCTTTGACAGTCTTTCATTTATGTTCAGGTTGCAAATTACTTCTTTAGAATTCAGTTCCTTGTGGAGTCTGCAGTTTTTCAAGGAGGGCCTGGAGGACAATATTAATTGAAGCTTTGCAAGAAAAGAAGTTTACTTTGTCAGCTCTGGGGTATTCCATTGATGATGGGTGTTAAACACCTTCACCTTCAGTCAGCAGAAAAGCTGTGAAACCTCCAAATCTTCTTGATGGTGGCTATTGCTATGACCTCTGATGTGACCAGGGGCCAGGCTTGCCTCATTTCATGCTGTCTTTACAAAGTCCATCCTGGGGAAAGTATAGTTATAGCTGGAACATCAGTTTATCCTAATCCAGATGTACTGGGCAAGTGTGTGAAGAATTTTGGGAGGGCAAGACACTGAACCAAATTTGCTGGGATTATTAACAGAGATGTTTAACTCGAGTGGGCTGACAGGGTTGTTTTATTCTGCTTTAACTTGAACCTATTAAAGAACCCTTCTATCCTTTATAAAGAAGCTAGAAAAAAAGGGATTGTAAAAGGGACTTAGGTAAAGGGGAAATTGATCTGAAATTTGCTGTGTATGTATCCTTAGAAAACAATATATTTTTGCTATACAGAAGTGGGTTATTAGACTTTTCTTTGCAATTACAGTGGAGAAGGTACAGTTTGGCACAGCAGCTCAGTACTCCTCATAAATACAGACTTGGACAGTGATGGCCCCTCTGTCCCTGTCCTGGTGAGTGCAGGTGACAGGTTGGGTGCAAGTTTGAGAGCTGCCCCTCGAGGATGAAATGGGTTCTCCCTGAAGGGAGCAGATGTTCTTGCTGCTGGCCTTTGTGACATTCACACTCTCAAAATCCTCTTCAGAAGTGTTTGCTTTTCTCCCGTTGCCATTAATGTAGGGAGCAGTGGGGGTGTGGGTGAGAGCAGTTTCTGGGATGGAGGTGCATTTTCAGTCCCCCTCAGGGACACTGAGAAAGCTCTTACAAGGTGAGTCTGTTCCTCCTCTGGCTGTTTGTGCCAATCTCTCCTCCAGTATTTACTCTAACGTTTATAAAAATAGATAAGTCTTCTGGAGAGCAAAGCCTGCTGAACTGGGTACAGGGAAAACCTGAATAAACAAACATGTGCCACAGATTAGTAAGAACATCTGTAGGTTTTATATTGTTTTGAGAACACATACCACAGTTTTTCAATTCTTGTGCTTTTCTAGTTTCTCCCTTTCTTTCTGTCTCTCTCTTTTCTTCTTCTTCTTTTTAAATATATTGCTAATAAAGGTTGGAGGTAGGAAGCACAGCTGGACTCTGCATGACATGCCACTGTTTAATTTCTAGCTCGGAGGATGAGAAGAAGAGTAGTTTTATTGTATCCTAGAAGAGAATACAGCCACATGCAAATTCCAGCCATGGACATCTGTTTCCTCTTTGTGTGAAAGAATTCTCATATTTGGAAGGGAATCCCAGTTCTGAAGGGGCTGATGAGGTTTTGGGTTTTTTTTCTTTTGGTTCTTTCCCCCATTCTTTGCCACTCCTTCAGCTTGCTGTCCTTGCTCTGGCTGCTGTTTTCCTTGGGACAATGTCAGCTTGCAATTTACCATCAGATATCAACTGGGTGAATTTTCAGTGTTATATGTACACAATACTTTAAAGTGTTGTGTTGTAGTTACAAAGAGCATTATTAAGTTCCTCCTTAAATTTCTTTAATTAAACAGTATTTGGTGGGAGGACTTTTACTCTGTCATCAATCTTCAGTACTTACGGGTTGGTATTTTTCTTTGGAAGCAAGATGTGTCTGCTGCTCTGGTGGGGAAGTACAGCTATTTCTAAAAGTAACTTGTTAAACATAATCATTTAAAATTCTTTGTATCAGGGGAATTAAGTAGATGTGTAGAAATAAGCATCTGCAAAGTTCATTACCTTAAGTTAGGCATCAGGTGCTAAGGACTGCAGGGACCAGAGTAAATGATAATTTCACTAACCTATAAAACATTTTAGAATAATTATTTGCAGCTGTCTGGGGGCTTTAAATTTGCTTTTTTGTGTGTGTTTAAGGGTTGACTCTGATGAACAAACAGCATAGTTATATAACATTAGGCCAGACATGAGAACTGGTACTCTCTGTCTATTTTATATTAATGTCAAATGAGAGGTTGCTGGAGCTTGCCAGGGTTTCATATTTGCTGGCAGCAAGTTACCCACATGTGTGGACCACATTTTCATTGTTGCCTTAGCCTATTTCAGGCAGAAATATCTCTGCCTAACAGGGTGTGATTTTGTTCATTGCTGAAGAGCTTTTCTTTTAAGAAGAAGCAAAATACAAAAAGGAATGAAATGCTGTAAGTGTTCAAATTAAGAAGTGTCCCCAGACTGCAGGATTTTGTCACGTCTGCCGTGGAGGAAGAATAAAGGGCAATAAGCCATCTAAAGGCTTTTCATGGTCAGATGAGCCACCCTCTCAGACCTATTTCTTTTTGCATATATTAATGCTACTTTTGGGTGTGGGCTGTTTAGTCTGGTCTCTGAGGAAGATGAGGCTTATGCAAGCAGGGTGTTTGCACACATGGACACACAGCAGCCTGCACAGCCCTTCCACATCTTGACCACAGAAATGTGGTGGGAAGGCAGAGGCTGTGAAGATAAACAGGAGTTCTGATAACTTTCTTGAGGGGAAAATAAAGGTGATGAAAGGGTTTGAGGGAAGGCTTTCAATAGGAGATGAACTTCCAACGAGGGCTGTGGAATAGATCTGGAGAAGAAATGTGATGGAGGTCCCTGTCATGGGAAGATTGCCGAAGGCGACTTGGAAATGATTTGGCTTCAGAGAATCTGATGACAAAACCCAAATCCACAGGAAGACAGACTCCCTTTCATTGCAATACCCATGGAATTGCTTGTGTGGGTTTTGTTTTTAAGTCAGGATGTCAGACAGGATCCAATGGGTGACTGCAATAAATGTAGGAGATCTCCTTAGGATCTTAGTGCAGCAAAGGTGCTGCTGCCCTGCTTGGTGGTGGTGGTGCTTCCTATTTTGTTTGTGTTTTGCAAGTCTTTAAACTCCAGTAAAAGCATGACTTAGGAATGTTTGAATGTTTAGAGCCTTATCCTGCAGAGAGGAGGGAGCCCAGTGGCTGTGCAGGTCACCCTGGCACACATCTGAAATCTGCATCCCATGGGGCACGTGGGGAAAAGGGAAACCCAAAATCCCCATCCAGCCCCGAGCAGGACACGGAAAGCAAATACCACTAACACTGAAAATCAAACAGCACTTGTGAACAAGTTTCCCCTTTGATTGAAATGCTTCTAGCTAAGTAGATATAAAGGGGATTATGTCACAAGCTTCCCTTGTTGTCTTATTAACAGCTGCTTAATTTTACCACTCATTCACGAGCATAAAAAAAGCAAAACTTGGAGGCTGTATTTGAAAGCTTGTTTTGTTTGGTGTACAGCTGGATACAGAGCGTTTCCTTTTCTCTTTTTTAACAAATTTGAAGCAAATGTATTGGTTTTATTGTCACTTATATTTCTCTATTTTTTTGGTCTAGATCATAGAAGATTATGTTGCTTTTCATTTTACATTGCAAAGAAATCATTCCATATAATTTCAGTTCAACAATGCTGCAGTAGCATGTGGGTGTGTATATATCTTCTCATAAATATATTACCACACATTACTGTCAAAGAGCTGGGCTTTTTCACCCAGTATTAAAAATGAAATTTAATTGCTACACTAGAGTTCCAAGACCCTGATAAATAAGAGCCATGTCTGACCTTTATTGTGGGGCTCTGAGATGCCACCAGGGATATTGCTCGTTGTCCAAGATGACAAACTTCCTCTGAGATTTCAGTTTGTCAGCTCAATGTACAGCAGTGACATTGATTTCTTCTCACTGCCATTTCCTGCCTGAATAGATAACAAATTTTCTGTGGCAGGTGTCTGTCAAGTTTAGTTTTGCCTGGCAGATTAACTTAATAGACTCATTTATTAATCATTACTTGCAGCACAGAGAAGCAGACAATACTCTTTGTCTCCTGTGATGTTGAATGGCTGTTCCATTTCAGATTCCTTTGTGTAGCCTGAATTTGGGTTTAATAAGCCATTCATATCTCTAGTGAATGTTTTTAACCTGACATCACTCAGAGCAAAGATATCTGCATTAAATAAGCATGATCCATTTTGTGTATCTACTCCTTTTCATGGTAAAAGATGTGTAAGTGCGTGTGTAAGTACTGAGACTAAATAATTTGATATATGAACTGCCAAATCAGCCTAAACAAGGGGGAAAATGAAGAAAGATAAAAGTAGAAGAAAACAGGTAGTTGGAGGAAGATTTGAGCCTGGGGTTGACTGGCTAACAAAGCAGAGATAATGCAGCTTTAAGAAGGGGCAAAGCAGACCTGCAGATACAGCTATAGGGCAATCCTAGGACAGCCCAGTGCTTTCCTGGAGACCCTTTCCTCTGAAATATTCAGCCTGGAGATTGCAAAGGCAGAGTTGGTACCAGAGGTAGGTATTAGACAGGACTTCTCTGAGTGGTGAAGGACAAGGAAGAATTTAGTGGAGGGCTTTGCAAAGGAGGAAATACAATAGAAGGCATAACCTTGGAAAGTGATGCCTCTTGTTGCACAGTGTTTCAGTGTGTTCACAATGCAAACTGAGTGATGAGCTGAGGTTTTTATCAGGGCAGGATCTGTGAAGGACATGGAAATGCACAGGCACTCCTGGGACAGGAGGCAGCAGGAATGAGCCTAGGCAGAGATGCAGAGGAGCTGCTGCTGGACAGGAGAACCCCGTGTCACAGGCAGTGAGAGCCACCAAGCTTCTCCCTCTTAGCTGGGCTGTGGTAGCATCTCACAACCTGCCTTTAGTTCTGGTTCATGGGAGACCATGAGACATGTTCAGGAGCATTTCTGCAGCTGATGCCCAAGAGCAGAGCCCTGGTTGCAGCACAGGAGCTCAGTATCTGTGAGAGTCTGCGTTGCTGAGGATGTTTTTTGCCAAGCTGTGTTCCTGGCCTTAGGAACGTGTTTCTTGAACCATCCTTATGGCTTTCTTGGCTGGCTGACAAACCCAGAATGTCCCTGCACTAGATCACACTGCTTATTGCACTTCTAGGCCACCCTGGTAACAATACATTAACCTCTCAGCAGGGAATGTGATAAACGAAGTAAAACTGCTTTAGTGAAACCAGTCATTTAATGGCAGCATCCATAAAGTGTCCGTAAAGATTTGTAAGTGTAATAAGCTGCAGTTCACTGGCAGAACAATAACTGTTCCTAATTTAGCCAGTTGAGGAACATGCTAACCCAATTTACTTTTGTAACATTATGTTGTTGTTCTTTTTTTTTTCTTTTCCCACCTCTCCAGATTCCTTTCTCTCTGGTACAGTTTCCCCTCTGGGAGTCCTTAAAGGTAAGTTCTCTTTTAGTGATGGAAATATAAGTTATACATTTTGCAAAGGTTTGCCATGGTAACTTATCTAACTCCATTATTGTGATTATGGGTATATTCAAGAATCAGTAATAATGTGCCAACTTACCTGTGCATGTGAAGATCATATGCCTGAATATCTGAAAAATAACAGGGAATATCTAACCACTGATCTATGGCATGCAGGCTAGATTTTACTCCCAGAATGCCAGAAATTTTATCTTCAGCTCTAACATTTTTAACTGCTTTAAAAGTGTGGGAACCACCTTGTGTTGTGTGATTTCTTTTTTTTAAATTTATTTTATTTTAATTTTTTTAGTGTTTTGGTCTTCATGGTAAAAGGAAATTGCAAATGAGAAAACTGTTTCAGCCTGGGTTTTGTAAACATCACTGAAAAGATATTTTGGTTGGCTGCATGTACTTTATTTTAAGGTCATTTAAAGAAGGTGTCAATGATGATGTTTTAACAGTGCAGTTGTTGCCATGGTCAGAGACAGGATCTAGATTTTTGAGTGGAGGGTTGGATTTGAAGATGTAATTTCTCCTCTGTATGTCCTTGAACTCACTGCAAAAAGTGAAAGGAAGGGTTTTTCAAGTACTTGGAGGTCATGGGGTGGAAGCAAAGAGAATTATTGCAAATCATTAAAAACATTCTAGCAAAATATATTTATAAAAGAGGAGCTGGAGAGAGAAACTTCTTGGTAGAAGTGCTGGACTCCTGAGCAAGCTCAGCACAGAGCCCCAGAGTGGGACCTTGTGTGCTGGACTGGGACAGCAGTTTGTCCTCTTGCTGTGTGTCTGTAGCTGGGGCTGTTTGGGGGGGACAAGCCCACAGAGTGAATATTTGCATGTGGAGGCTTCAGGGAGTTCAATTTAAAGGTGAATCCACAGGCAGGAGGAGCATGAAAATCATCAAGAGCTTTGGCAGAAGTGAGGATTCTGTGGGTACTCCATGAGCTCAGCCTGCTGTGGGGTCTGGGTCTCATCCCACTGCTCAGGGGAGCTGGGGCTGCCTTTTTAGGAATCTGCTTCCCTGGCAGTGTCCAGGAATGGCTTTCTATAAACTCCTCAGCAGTGGTGCTGGCCCAGCCTGCTGGTGCTTAGTGCAGCAGGCATGTGTGGGAGCAAGAGGTGGCAGTGCTTAAAGGGGAAAAGTGTGGTGTCCATGCCAAAACCACATAAAGCAGCACCATCATGTAGCTGTTTGCAGAATGTAAAGTTGTTTTAACTAATGTCCACCTAGCTGTGACAGTAAAATGTACTGTTTACATTACAGGCTCTAAAGAAGACAGTTTGAATTTAGCTAACTACAGGAGTGAGTCACTCAGGATGAGGCATCATGTTTAATCTCAGGAGGTCAGTGCAGATCTGAAGAGAAACAAAACTTGTGTCAGTTTGTCCCACAAACCTGTTGCATTATATTCTTCTGATGTGAAGTCAGGGGTAGAAAACTGCAAAAATTAGTCTGGCATACTCAGTCACTTTGGCTCAGCCCAGGGAGAGAGCTCAGGGTTTGTCATGTCAAAGCCAGGCAGTGAAAGCAGAACACATTTTGTTTATCTGAGGGAAGCTCTTAAAAATTGTCCTGACAGTATAACAAAGGACAAAAATCATTATGGTCCCATCAAGAGGATGGATGTGGCCAGGAACATCACTGGAGTATGGCTGAGGGTGTTGGGCTCTTCACCTTCTCATGGGTGCACAAAGGGAGCATGAACAGACAGTAATTGCAAAGAAATAGAAATGCAAAGGACAAGAGAAAAGTGGCACAAAGCCTGAGCAGAAGAGTTATTGAGATGATGCCTGAGGGACTGTTCTGCACTGGATTAATAGGATTACTTGAGAAAGTAACTGTGGGAGCAGTTCTGTATGATGTGTGTGGGCCATCTCACTGAGGAGAGTAGAACAAGAGCTGTGGCTGTGTCATATTTAAAACCATTACTGTGAAGTGACATGAGCTGATGGAAGAGACTCAGTCCTGATTCCCTGAACAAGGTAATCACCATAAAAATAAGGAAAGTCATTCCACTGTGAAAGGACAGTTAGAGAGGCACATGGAAGAGGAAGAGAGGTTCATTTTCCTTCAGATGTGTGCTGACTGCAGCCTGCAGCAGGGTGTTAAGCTTAAAGAAGCCTAATAAAGGCTTGTCATAGGTAGCAAATGGTGTGTTTCTATACCCCATTTTCTCTATCTGCTTTACTCCAAGCTGCTCTGGTTATTCCTTATGCTTTAGTCACAGAGTTTACATGCACAGTTTTCTCCTGTCTGTGGATGTGCACCAGCTGTCCCCCATGAGAGCTGCATGCCATGCACTGAGCTATGGTAAAAGAAGAAGAACATTGTATAGAGTACTGAACTATAAGGTTACCTTGGCTATGGGTGCTGGCAAAGGGAGGATTGCAGTAATTAGCAAGAAACAGAGACTGCTTCAAATACTGGCATTACTGATAGTGACTCAGGTGAACACACAGTTCAGGAACAGGCAATAGGCTCCTTCCTTAGGTAACGATGACTCAAGAAACAACAGTAAAGAAATTATGGTGCTTTCAATTTTAAAAAGTATTTTCTTTTTTTTAAAATATTTTATTTAGGTAGCATCCACTTCCATAAGGAAAACAGTCTTGAATTCTTCTCAGAGTTCAGGGAAAGAAATGCTGTTACAAATTTTATTCACTTTCTGCTACACCAATCCTCAGAAGAGCACCATGGTTGAATATCACTGTGACAGTTTGGTCAGGTTTAGGTTCTTTTATGTGGGGTTAATGCTTCTGATCCCATCTCAAAGCCAGGTGGCCCTGAAGAAAGGCAACAGAGCATAGATGTGGTGTGCTTCCCAAATACCAGCCAAGCACAGAGCCTTCCATATTAGTTCAGGTTTTGGAATTAATGTTGTAAGATACAGTCCCCTTGTTTGCTGCCCTGGAATTTCCAGGGTGCCAGTTTTCAGAATTTTCAGTAAGTTGCTTTGGAAATACTATATGTGTGTTCCTTACTGTGGGAATTTCACATTGTGGGCTGTGTGTTTGGCATGAAATTGTTGTGGGTTACAGGAGCCTGGTGCAGCTCCTGTGCTCACCCTGCTGCCAGGGCTGTGCAGTCTCTGCTCAGATGACTCTGGCCCTGTGGAGCCCATCCCTTCTGTCTCATCTTTATTCTCTTCTGTTCAGACATTTTATTCAGTGCTTACAATCATCATATCCGAGTTCCTACTAGCAGCACTAGTGATTTATCATTTGTTTCATGTTTTAATCCTTCTCTTTTAGAACTAACTGAGAAAAAAAGACAACTTTCAGTTCTGCTGGAGGGCTATTACATACAGGGCATCAGGTGTTTTGTTTTGGTTTGGTTTTTTTTCAATAAATAGCATTTTAAAACCCTACAGAAAATCAAGAGCCTCTGGTTAGGTTTGAGCCCAGAAACATCTTGTCAAAAATGCCCATTTCTTATGTCTCAGTGGCAGTGGTCAGGTCCCTCAGAGAACAGTGCTGTAAGATAAACCCTTCTCAGGTGAAACAAGACTCAGTCCTCTTGGGTTTTATGTTTCTGCATGTTGGCTGTGCTTCAGAGCCTCTGAGAGTTACTCAAATGCAGCTGCACAGGGAGAATGGTCTCTTTATAGAGCAAATGTATTGTATGTCTGCAGAAAAGGCTTTGGTAGCCAGGGAGGAGGGAAGGAGCAGGCAGGACAGGAGGACATAGGTCTCAAATGAGTTGACTTGAAAAACAAGGGGGTTTTTGTTTGTTTAGTTGCTGGATTTTTTTAAGGAAAACAAACCTACTATCCTGGGAACCTTTTGTCTTTCCCATTGGACAGGTCTGACTCTTAAGATGAGACACTTGGACATTGCTAAGACTGTGGAACATCAGGGTCAGCCAGTCCTGCCTCTCTCTGGGAGGGCAGACACACACTGTGCTGCTCTGCTGGCCCGGGAGCTACAAAGAAAGATAAAAATCTTCAATTGACCGTGCTCAAGATGATGTCTGACTCTTCTGGCACTCACTAGGGCCAGGATTTCCCTCTTTGAGTGCTGAGCAAAGTTTAGAGCTCTCAGACTTTCTGCAGTTCTAGTGAGTCCACAAGTTTTTTTTTGTCTCTGGTTTTAGCAATAAAATAATTTTCTCAAATCTCTAGGTGTTACACAAAAAGAGAATGGGGAGAGTCCAGTCGTTCCCTGGTGAGGCTGAGCAGGATCAGAAAATTGGTTGGGTCAGAACAGGAATTCCATGGGCTGGTTCTGAGCTGGTTTCTGGCCACACAATGGAGAGCAAATTTGGGATTAGGTCCTTTGCTTTCTGTTCAGGTGCAGCTGTGACTGTAGGCACGAGGCACTTGTGTGGAGGGGAATGTGCTGGCGAACTGAACCATAGATCGAGAGGGAAAAGGCACCTGTGCTCATTTGCTTGGTTCTCTTGGTTCCCTCTCCACAGAGCTCAGCTGCTGGGGGCTGGGGTAGGCAGCAGAGGGTGTGAACTGATTTTAGGGTCAGCTCAGCCTTGCTCTTGGTCATCAGTGCAGATAGATTTTGAGACACATCTTGAAGCTTGCTGCGCAAAGACTGCTTGGTGGCTTTCTGTGGAGAGCGAGCACTCTAACCTTGGTTGAAGCTCATTGCACCTGATTTTTAAAGTTAATAAGAATGAAAGGTTTACAGAATACTTCTGCCCAGGCAGCTGGGGTTCTCAGCAGTAATATGTGTTTATAACTCCACCATTGAATCAATAAACCACATGCTATTTCCCTCCTAAAATTTACAGTCAGATCTGTGGCTGCTTAACAGGGCAAGTAGAAAATAGAGGCATGTAGCCAAACTGGGCCTTAAATGGCTCTTTCCCTGCCCTACAGGTAGGTGACCATTTTCCCCTTTTCCTGGAGAAACAGTCTAGTATTTCTTTGCTCTGTGCTCAGCTGCATATAAGTCAAGAACAAATGAAAGCCAGGCCCAGCTTTAAAGCCATTTCCTCCCAGGCAGTGCAGTAAGTGTTCTACCATGCCTTGCTCCCTCTTGGACTGACAGTTGGGCTGATTTTGGGATTAAATCCTCATGGTTAAATAGCACTGTCTGCCATTTGCTTAGGTGCTGAATCAGGAGAAGAGCTTTGCACTGGGTGCTGGGGGTGGGATGTAACGTGTCCATGCCATGAGCAGAGCTGCTGCATTTTTCTCACAAAGGAACAATGCACCCAACAGCTGTTGAGCAAACAGCCCTGGCTTTATTGCTGCCACAATAAGTGTCATTCACACCATCCTGGGGCACAGCCCGAGGAATGCTGCACACCATCTGCACCAAAGGCAGAGAAACAAATGCAAGCCTTGCTCACAGCACTGCAGGCACGTTTGGGAAAAGTCAGATGGCCTTGGATCATCAATACAGCATTTCAACAGAGCAGAGGAAAACAGGCTCACACAGTCTGTAGATACAGAGCCAGATTGTGATGCCCTCTTGGGCATGCCCAGGCCACAAGAGGTTCTCTACAAGTTGCTAAGCTTGCCAGTGACATCTGGGGATGTCTGAATATTGAAGATTTGATTTGGACACTGGTTATTTGCTGAAGAATCTTAGCAGATTTATGTAACTCTTCCATGTAATTTATTCACACATACCTACGAAGCACAGATCTGTTAGGTAGGAGCAGTGCAGGTGTTCAACAAAAACCCTGCTGGCTTTAAAGTGATTTTTCAGAAGTGCATTTTCCCCCCTTATATGTCCCTTTGTGCCATGGAAACTGAGTGTAGCTGTTCTGCCTTGCCATGGGAACACTGCTTCGAAGAACATTTCCTTTAACCAGGCTTTTAGCACATCCATTTTGATTTACATCCAAATGGGTCACAGACATCAATGCAGTATTATATGGGCAGAAAAAGGGAATGAAATGCTTTTAACATGAAAAATATGCTCTTGCATATAGGCCAACTTTTGTTCTCTTTCAATTTATCTAGGATTTGGGTGGGTTTAATTCTAGGACTGAATTCAGTACTGGCATAAGTGAGCACAACTCCATTAGTGCAAATGGAGGCTCAGCATTTATGTCAACAGTGAACTTAGATCATTGAATTTTTCCCATGTTTGGGCTTGCATGTTTCCTGCAAGATAATATACACATGTACTTGCCCATATGCTGCACATATGCACATAAAAATCCACTGAGGAGGACATTTGGCTCTTTGCTCCATGTTGACTTTCTGTATAGAAACAGCAATCAACTTGTGAAGTTTTTGCTTCTCCTGTAGCTAATGTGCCATGCATCTGTAAGGGTCAGCCATGCAGAATGCCACGTTGTGAGTAAAATCCCTGGCAGGAAAGGCAAACATGAAAATTGCTTTTCTTTCCTCAGTCTGCAGGACCTCACATGCACACAGATCCATGTGATTGATTTGTACTGATTTTTTTTCTCCCCTGTTGCCATGAAGTTTAACACTGTTGTGAACAGAGGGGCACACAGAGATACTATAGATACTTATCATTGGAATGAATTGTAATATTTATTCAGCTGCAGGCCTCAAGGGTGGTATATGCCATGAGTTCTGCTTGAAGAATAGCAAGGCCAAGGCAGAGATGTCTTATTCTCTGCAATGCTTCCTGCAGCATTGGTGGTGTTGGGCTGGTCATCAGGTTTGAGAGATGTGGGTATTGCATTTTCCTGGATTACCAAAGCTTAGATGTCCTGAATATAGACCATGACCTGGCTGGGCTGGGAACACAAAGCTGACAGCTGATTTTTGCACAAACTTTTACTGTAAATGTGTGGCAAAGATGACAGGCATGCACAGGTAAGAGTTGTGTGCCCTGGTCAAAGGTTATTGGCCATCTGGAGGCCAGGTGTCCTCAGCACTGAGGAGTCCATGTTTGTGGGCACCAAATACTTCCCCCCACTATTTAAAAGCAGAGGTAATATTTTGGTAATATTTTGGTAATATTTTCTTTTTTTTTTTTTTTTTTTAGATTGAGGGGCCTTTGGTATATCTTGAGAGTGACTTTTCCAATGCTTACTCTACCCAACAAAAAGGGATGTCCTTGTTTTCTCAGTATCAAAAGAGCTAAATAACATTTGTGGTGAGAATCAGGGGACACTGGCCTATGGAGCAGGATGAAATGGGATCTCTAGGAAGAAAAGTAGGGCTCTGCCCACGAATAAAACTTGACCCTTCTCTGTGAACATTATCCCTGTGAATAATTGGAAATATGCAGTCAGGCTTCCTGCTGTGTGCCATCCCCTGAGGCCACACCCGCTGTATTGCCTTACACGTGCAGCAATGCACAGTGAGATTTACATATATATCACAGAAAAGTGTTTACAAAAAAAAATTACCATGTGATTGAGCTGGGAAGCTGCAGAGGGCCCCAACTGTATGAGTTTCCATGCACTTCAGCCAGAAGATTTATTTCCAATTTGTTATTCATAAGGGAAGAGAGAGAGAGATTGGGATGAGGTCCTTTGAAGTGGAAAACAAAGTCTTCTATTCAGCCTTCAGCTTAATAGAATACACATGACACAGGCTTGGCATGGCGGCCCTTTCATGTAATGTGCTCCTTGTCATTCTGCTTCCCTAGGCTGTGAGTGCTAGTGGGAATGGCTACTGCCCTGGAAAAGTCAGGTTGTCCCCTGCAGCCTTCTGCTGCAGGAGCACAGTGTGAGCAGGTAGGAGCCTTTTTGGTGATGGCAGTGGGGGACCCAGGCTGAGCCAGCTGCTGCAGTCGTGTTGCTCGTGATTCCTGGCTTGTGTTTCGTCCTGCAGGAGCACATGGAGACAGAGCAGTGTCCCTGGGGCTTCTGCAGGCATTACATGGGCACTTCTGCCCTGTTTTGGAGCCCCTTGGACTCTGAGCTCTGCCTGACCTGAGCTCTCCCCATCATATCCCCGAGTGGAAGGCTTTTCTGCCTCTCTGCAGCACCTAGGATGGCAGTGTCCCCCCTAAGCCCTGTACCACTGCAGTACCCAGCAATTTTGTTCAAAGTCAGTGTTTTAGGCAGATGTGTATATGGACCTTCTGTTTCTTTCCAGGAACAAGGCCCTGGTTTTATAGTAATCTACAGGCCCCTAACAGCTTCTGTGCTTTGCCATGTCTTAATGGTATTAAAACCTGCTCAAAGGGCAAGTTTTACAGGCCTGACTTACCAGCCCTGTCAATTAGTTGGTCCATGGGCTATGAGAGAAAACATGTGTGACCTCCAGCACGTCATCCTGGCCCACAGCATCGTGTGGTTAGAAAGAATTTGGACAGGAGTCCTGCCCAGGTCCTCTTGGCCCTGTGACACTTGTTCCTCTTGGCTTCCTCCAGGATCATGTCCTCGTGCCCTGCTTCCCTCTTGCTCTTCTGCATGTTCAGGTTTGGAGCTCTGGGTGAATCACCGAAATTGGAGATGGAAAGAAACACATGAAGTCATCTCATCCTGCCCTTGCCAGTGCAGGATTATTCCCTACAGTTCAGTCTTGAGTGCCTTCTCCAGTCTATTTTTAAATGACTCAAAGGAGAGGGCTTTCCTCTCCTCCCTGGGGAGGCTGGCTCCGTGGTTCAGTAGACCTCACTGTTGGGGAATTTGCTTCCTGTTCTCCAGCCTCAATTCTCCTTTTCCCTAACTTAATTGAACTGTTCTTGGCTCCACCCTTTTAAAGCATTTTCCATCTTGCATGGCTGTTACAAATACCTGTTGTCAATTTGCAGGCGTAATGGATGGGAATTCATCACTGTTTGCCTTGCTTGGCAGAGGCTCTTTGTGCAGAGCTGCCCTGAGCAGCCAGGCTTTATCAGAAACTAGATTTCAGAGCTACATGCCAAGAAATCAGAATGACCTTTTCCTTCTTCTTTGGACAATGACATTAACATAAAACCCCATCATGACTGAGAATAGGCTGGGCTTCTGGCAAAGCCATGAATGTCTGTATTAATGGGCTGGTTTTCCTCTTAGTCCTCCAGCAGCTCTTGCACAGTGCATTTTTACATGGCAGCAGTAACTGTTCTGAGTTCTTGGGCTCAGCTGTAGATATACAGATGTTTGGAAAATGTGTAAAAAAACCAAATACAATAATTCTGTTTCTATCAAAAGAAAGCTGTGGCTCCAGAAGCTCAGTTTTTAAACCCTGGCTTTCAATTCAAGGTTTCTTAAGCACCTGAAGTGTTTTGCAGATGGGTGCTGAAGGTGAGATGTATGCTTTTACAGTACCCAGATACTCTGGAAGGTAGTTTGTCCAGGGGAGTGTGTCCTTCTTCCATCAGGGCTGAGTTGCAAGAGAACTGTATGTCCAAAGACTGTAAGTTATTCCAGAAAAACATATTATGGTTTTGAAGAATTATGAATCCCTATTTATTTATTTATGAAATGAAAATCAGTTTCTGCTGTGGGTGATGGCAGAATAGCAGCCCATACCAAAAACACCAGGAAAAGAATGGCTAGCATTAGAGAGGCTGGAACCCCTCTAGTGCTTTCGTACAGCAGAGCTGCAGCTATTTAACTGTGGCAAGGTACCAAACAACATTGTGGCTGGCCATTGTTGCTTGAACAGTTTGATTTTTAAAACATTCAACTGAAATATAACCGCCAGCCAAGCTGGGAGAAGCGAGTCACGAGGACAGCATGTTAAATGAAGAGTCAGCAAACGAGAGCAGAGCTCTCCTGCTCCAGTGGAAAGTGGCTGCACTGCAGACCAGGAGCCCAAGAGCAATAACCTCAGCCTAGCACTGCTATCCAGTTGCTTCTAAGAAAATTTTATAGAACAGAAGTAATATGACTTTAAAAAGAAGGAGAATGCCATAGCTATAAAATAAAATTGCTGATTTCTCAGTGGTGGGCCTCAGAAGGGCTGTGGATCCCATCCCTTTTTGCTCAGTACTGATCCTCACATCATAAACCAGAAACCTCTCCTCCAGAGCTTCCCCTGTGAAGTGTTTCAGGAGATGAGGAAGGGGTGATGGAGCAGGGTGCAGGAGGGGAGAGCACAGAGACTGCAGCTGCCAGAGAAAACCCCTGCCAGCAGACACTGGCCTTGGCTGCAGATACTCACAGGGCTCATCAGATTGTGTGATGTGACTTGAGAGGTGGCTTTGGAAGGCACTGTTCTTGCTGGGGCTTTCAATGTGTGTGTTTAAATGCTGCTGTGAGGAAATGGATGGGAGCAGGGTGTGTGGGGAGGAGGGTGTGTGGTCCCTAATGACGCCAAGTGAAAAACAGAGCCACACCTGCTTTGGGGTATAATGGGAGTGATAAGAGCAATTTCTTAATGATGGGGTTTTTTGGGGAGTGTGAGGGGAAGGGTTGGTTTAAGAAATGTAGGGGAGCAAACAGGCCTTGTGTCTGGTGGAAGATGTTCATTTTAAATGGGAGCCTTTTGTACGTCTGGGCTGAGCTGATACTGGTTCTTGCATGCCGCCCTCACGCTCAGTGTTTTGCTTTGTGCTGTTTTATCTGCCAAAAAGAAAATAAATTCACAAAATATTTGCAAAATTGCATGGCCACAGGCTTAAATACATACATATGAATTCCCTGAAAGCAATTTGCTTCAAGCCTTCCTCAGTTCCAGACGTCTTTCTCACTCCATCTGCTTGTTCAAGTACACAAGTTCCTTGGGAAAAATCACTTATTACATCACTCAAAAATGCCACAAAAATAGCTTTTCACTTAAGTTCCCATCCTCAGAGTTAACTCACATGGGGATCAGATAGATTCAAACATTTAATAACTTTTTATTTTCCTTTCTCTTTAAACACAGGATCTCTGGTCATGGAAGCAGGGTCACGTGGTGGATTCTTGGCAGTCAGCAGTCTGTGGAGCTTTTGCAGGTGCAAAGGATTATATGTTATACTGGGAAAGACTAAAGAAGAAAGGGAAAAATGTGCAAATCTATTAAGTATAGCAGAACAACATTCCTTTGTAATTCAAGTTTGTTTAGAAGAAAATGGATCCAGTTGTTGTTTTGAAATGGGAAAGTCAGCAAAGGAAAGAGAAGAAAAAAAAAAAAGACTCAGCCAGGGTGTCTGTTTGAAAGACAACCAATTTGTTTTTGACAAATTTCTGTTATTTAAAAACTGTGGGCCTGTCAGTCAGGCTTTGTGATTGTTTCAAAGTTGATTTGTAAAATCCTCATCCAGGAGAAACTCCGTTTGGGTGGGGGTTTGTGCAGCTGTTCGCTCCGAGCGCTTCCCCAGGGGCTGAAGTGATTGCAGGGGCCGTGATTCACCATTCCTGTGACAGCTCTGACAGCCACCTAGATTAACTGGAGGCAGCAGAGCAGAGGGCCAGCACTGCTCAGCCTGGAGGCAAAAGCCTTCTGCAGCAAAAAAACCCCCAGAGGATGAAACATCTGGGCAATCTCCAGACACTACAACAAGAATTAAGGGTGGCAGAACACAATACTGCGCTATTTGTTACCAAACAAGCCAGAAGTTAATTGAATTCTTCAGTAGGCTTCTTGCTTGATTTTAGCCTACTGTACTTGCTTCCAAAAAAACAAAAAGAGGAAAAAGAAAAATCAATTAATGACTCATCAGTATAGCTGACAAGTTTGAGGGAGGAGAGATTCAACTGTCTTAATAGAAAAAACAGATTAATAGTAAAGGGATGGATAGCCAGAGCTTTTTCCCCAAGGAGCTAAAATACATTTTGAGATTCCAAACTAGTAACAGAATATGTGGAAAAAATAAATCCTGTTTAAAGAGAAATTATAGCATTTCTTGAAATGGAGATTATCAAAAGCAAAGCTTGTTCTTTGAGAACTTACAAACTTGGAGCCATTACATTGTATGTAATTTTTTTTTAAATAAGTTCTGTTAGGGGAAATGAAGTATTAATAGCAGCAGAATTCCAGCAGAGACTGAGGATTGTTTTGGAGGGCACTGAAGCTGCACAGCTGAGGGGAGGCAGCGTGGCTGTGGCTGCACAGGGTTAAGAGATCGGGTGTGTGAGCAGTGAGGGAATGGTTGAGGTAGAACTGATTCCATTCTGGGGCCGAGGGAATATTTTAGGTGACCTCTTGTAGTCTTGTCCAGCTGTATTTTTTCTGTTTATGCTGATGGGAAGGGAGTTTTATTCTGCTTAAGATCCTGCTGTTGGATTTTACACTGACTTCGTCAATCAGTGCAAACAAAGTAAAAGCAAATGAAGCAGATTGTTCATTTTCGTTTTGAAACAAATCAAACTAACGTACTAAAAATGCTTTAAAATGCAATCTGTATGTCTGCAGGTGTGAGGGGGCTCATTAATTTAACACTGCTGATTTCTTTACAGTTAGATTGATACAAAAACTGTGTTCAGGCATGTTCAGAGAGCTGGAAAGGTTATCTGATTTACCCAAAGACTTGCAGAGTCATTTCCTGAGGTCAAATTTGGTGCCTCACTTGGGAATTTAGCTCAGTGCCTCCAATTCTTTTTCTGTATGCCCTGATTCTGACCAGTTGTGCTTGGACTTGCTACTGTTTAATAGATGTTCAGCAGTGTCTGCTCCTTGTCTAGCAGAAATCTTGCAGGAGGAGCCTCCAGAGGCACAGCTGTGCATGGAATGTGGCACTGTCCTTTGGCACAGGCTGGGGACACCAACACTTCGTGTTGGAGGAGACACCAGGTCCTGGAGACTCCAGCACAGAGACTTCCAGGTCTGTGTGGTGGTAGATGAGACACTTCAGCCTGGTTGCCTTCCTAGGCTCTACTCCCCAAGCACAAATCTCTGCAGAGCAGGAGTCCAATTTTGTAGCTCATGTTTTAATTGGTGAGGATAAATATTCTCTGGGTTACCCTTCCTCCAGCCAGCTTTTCCTTCTCTTTGTCTCCCTATTATTTCCTTTTCACCAGCAGTATTGTAATCTTCCTTTCTCATGTGTCCTTTGAGGAGCTGCTTCAAAGCTCAGGAGGTTGAGCTCTCTTTGGATCAGAACCTTCCCCTCTGCCTCCCTCTGAGATATGTTAACAAGCTGGCTCTGATATTGATCTATTCTGGTACTGCATCCATTCTGTTTCACTGAAAATATTTAGCCTTCTTGCTGAGGGGAGGTAGTGGAAAAATAATTTCCTGCATTCTGAACAATGGATTCCAGAGTTAAAATTTATTAACTACCTACATGTAGCTTCAGATGAGGGAAGAAAAGGCCAACCAAACTCTTTATCCCTTTCTCTCCATCCCAAAACAAAAAAAAAACCAAAAACCTCAGCAGTACCCTGTGAATAAAACAAGATGGATGTGTGCACAGAAGTGATTTTAAATCACTGTGGTGTTATCCTTAAAAGGAGAATGTTATCCAAAAAACAACCTTTGCACACAGATATGCCCTCAAATGCCACCATGGTGGTGGTGGGATGGTGAAATCACACAGACAGGCTTTTCTCCCGTGTTCTTTGCTTGAATTCAATGCTTTCTAAAAATATGTTAGAGGTCCTGAGGGGCAGGGTAATAAGCTGAAAGCAACTGAAAGAAAAGTCCTGTTTAGCTTCCCTTTATGGCACACACACATGTGTGTGTGTGTCTGTATGAGTTGGTTATAACTATTTGGTGAAGACAGAACCAAGAGCAACAATCTGTTGAATTCCATCCCCAGTGCCTGTGAAATGGCAGCAGTTTCAGCCCTCACATATAAAATGGATGTATGTGATCCATGGGCTTTTTATGGAAATGTAATAGGCATGAACATAAATATCAGAGATTCAGAATCCTCTCTGACTCATCTGTTAATAATTTAATCCCTCAAGGCCTTGTCCAGCTTTATCATCATCTTTGGTGTCTTAACAGAGATGTTTGGAGTATTTGGGGAGTGGGAAAAGGTGATACCTGAGCAGAAGAACCCAAAGGTAGATCTAGATGAGATTTTAAGCCTGAGGTTGTGTTTGAACCAAACCTTGCCTCTGGGCTTGGACTGCCTGGCTGTACCAGCCCAGCCCTGCAGTGTGCCAAGGCAGGCTGTCCCTGGAGAGCTGCTGGGCTTCCTGTGCTCTCCATGCAAGTGGGACAGTGGCAAGGAGATCCTGCCACTGGGTATTAGCTGTTGGAAAAGAAAAGCGCTGCCCTGGAGCATTGAGGTGATCCCCAGCTTGTCAAAGAACCTGAATATCCATTTAATGTGACTGCAAATTGCCCCTGTTAAGATGCCTTCTTTCTCACTGCCATAAGAAAAAGTGTGGCTTAACATTAATAATTAATGCTCTGTGGTGACAAAGTCACCAGGAATGGAGGTGCAAGTCCAGTGAGTCATAATGCACTAAGGAGAGCTTTTTGCACATGAACAGGGAGGATTTCCCATCACTTTTGTTTTGATCTAATCGGCTCTGACAAGATTACACACTGTGTCTAAAAGCCTCTTTAACTCTATAGCTCTGAATAAATTTTTGAGTAGTTCTCAAGATTTCCCTGCAGAGTCTGCCTGGAACATGCTCCTAGGCCTGAATTGGTTAAATCTCTGGAGGGAGCAGTGCTTTGTCTTGGTATTTCTGCTGAAATCCAAAGAGGTTCTTGGATCACTTTGCTCTACTATAGGCAGGTGTCGTTCCCACACTGATAAAGGGCCAGAATAAACTTCCTCTTAAAAAAATTGAACATGATACCAGTAAAATAAAAGTTAAAATAAGAACTTATTGATTGAAGAGTTCTGAAAAATGCCATTTGTGAACTTGGAGATCAGTCAGTGTAAGAGGATGCTACGAGGTTTAGCATTGGACCTGAGCCGCTCAGTTTTTCAACCCATGTCTTGGTTTTGAGACAAATTTCAGGGGAAAACGTCCTGGAATGAGCATTTCCTCTAAAGAGAAGGGCTCCAATAATCCCTTTTTGCCAATGAGAGAAATGGATATCAGGGTGAAAGTGAAAAACCCCTGTTTATTAACAAAAAACAAAGTCCTGGGTGACCTCCAGGTGTCAGTACAGAAATTAATAATGAAGAAAGCCAATAATACAGTTTGACCTGAATAGTTTTTCTTTTCCTAAGATGGGCTAATCCCAACAAGGAACAAATTCCTGTCTCTTGAAATGAGCTTGACCTACAGATCAGGGGTGGTATGGCAGAAGAGAGAGCAGAGGTCTGGCCATATGACAGGAACTCAGACTCAGGAAGAAGCCCTGTAATGGCCAGAAGGATTCCCTGAACCCTGCAGAAAAGGTGAGGAGAAGTTAAAATGGTACAGAAAAGCAAGATGCCAAAACTGAAGGAGAATTTGTCTTTCTCCCTTCATAGGTTTTATTTGAGGATTGTGTCTAAGTACCTGGAAACATTTTCCTGTAGCAGCAAATTCTACAGGCTGTGAGAACCTAGGGTTATGTATTGTTCCCAGGTGAAGTATTTCCCTCACTTCTGATGCTTTTATTTGTGTATGACAGCTAAAATGGTAAAAAAACGCCAGCAGCAACCTAGGGGAATATTTTAAGTCTTCAATTCTTTTTATTCTTATTGCCAAGTAAAGGTAAATCATGCTCTGCAGATGTCTGTCACCAGCACTTCCATCAAGGACTGGTCACTGGGAAAGTGTGAGTAGCAGGGGGATTTTCTGTTTAACACCCTGCCTTGGTAAAGTGTGAATATACAGTGACCATTGTAACTTCTTGGGAGATGGGTGATGAATTTTCCACTACTTCATGAAGGTTTATTTTCCCAATAGAGGAATTTGCTCTGCTAGAAGTATTAATGAGCCAAGAGCCTTCTCTCATGTGAAAATCCATCTTTAAGCCTGCTTGCTGAGCCCAAGTCATCCCCAGCTCTGTCTAGGGCAAGGGAGAGAGGAGCCTTGAGTTGGTGAGTGAGCCTGGACACAGACTGCCTGCAAAGGTGCCTTTTTCTCCATCAGCTCTGCAGGGAAACCAGGGTGATTTGGGACTGGGAGACTCCATGTGTCTCAGCCTTTCTTGTCCATGTGAAACTCTGATGCTTTTCCTGGTTGCTGATTAGTGGAGCAGTCTCCAGCCTCATGTGGCAGCTCTTGGTGAGTTCAGTGACAGCAGGAACTGAATGATTATTAAATATTTAAGTGTTTTAAAGATCTGTTGGGCCCTATTGTGGATTAGTGCAGTGCACAGCTTTCCTATTTTCAATGAATAGACTGGCTTTAACAGTTTATGTCTGTTGTATCAATCTGGTGATTAGAAGCTTTATTCTCTTCCTGGATACCTGTGTACTAAGTTTAAGAGGTCAATCTAAAATTATCTTGGACATTTAGAGTTAAGGCTGGAGAACATTCTTTTTGTCAGACTCTCTGCCTTCAATAAAGAGCAGTCCTCAACAAATGCTAGCTTTAATCTCATGTTTTTGTCAAGCATATACAAACTTGCTTTTAATTTAGCCGCTATCCTGCTGCTTGTTGTGCTTATGAAGCATTTTATTGTTGCTGTTGCCATTCTGAACTGATTGGTAAATCTGTACCAAATACTTCCCAGTGATGGAAAAAGAAACATTGAAATGTTAATAACGAAAGAGTAGGGAAGATCCAGATGTCAACTGGGGAAAAAATGAAAACCAATCAGCCTTGATTAAACTTTTCAGATAAGAATTTGGGAACATCGTGTCAGGATAAATTGTGTTTGTTCTAACTATTTTATCAGCCAAGACTGAAGCTGCTGCCAATAAGAAACTCTCAGGAGTAAATGCATAAAAAAAGTTACAGGGATCTGATAAGGGACATAAGTTAGTCTTACTAAAGTGTTGCCATCAGAGCTGGGTGATGCTTTGAGATTTTTTTGCTTGACACAGGCCTGACAGCCATGTGGTTCACTGTTTAATTTTAGCTTGGTCTGTGGGCAAAGGAAGGGCTTCTACATCCAGACTTGTAAAGCCACTATTTTCCATGGAGATTATTTTTACCATTCTAAAAATACATTGCTGACATGAGTACCAAAGTTTCTATCCGGACCATTCTCAAAGCCTTTCGGTCACTTACGCAAAAACTGGCTCACAATAAAAAGATTTTCTGACCTTAAAGAAGGTCCAAGAATGGACTGGAATTTGGTTTAACTTGCTCATACTTTCTGCTTTGACTTCTTGCATACAGCCCATTTTTCTGCTTTTTAGTGAGGTATCACTGCTAGAAAGCTTCCGGCAGAGGGAACCACGTGGGCCAACCCGACGGGAGTGGAAGCTGCTCCTAACGCCAGGCATTTGGGGCTGCTCACTAACTCCACTTTCCTGCTATTCTGGTTTGAGATCCAGGGGGCTGCACATGTGCCTTACTGCATCTCCTGAACTGTCCCGGGACATTCCTTAATTAACTGTAAGAAGTCAAGTAGGGTGCCAGCTGGCCCAGCCTGTTCTGTCATAAAACAGGGGTTTAATATGTTCAAGTTAAGGTGGTTGAGAAAGAGAGATGCAGGTAAAAACACAAGCCAGCAGGGTAATTTTTTTTTTTCATTACTTTAAAGATTTTAGAAGAAATGCTTTTTTCCCTTCTCCCATCCCAAGAAAAGAGAGATCAATTTTTCTACATTCCATAAAACTTGGAACAGAAAATAGATTATTTTTAGCTTATTCCCTGGGCACTGTGTAGGCTTCAGTCTTTGGAGTCACTTTGTTCCTGGCTGCAGCAGATACAGGATTTATACAAGCTCCAGAGAAAAGAAAAAATTAGGAGCAAGAAAGATTTCAGAACAAATCTCTTGCTCTCTTTTCTCCCCCCTTTCTTCCCATTTCATTCTTCACTTACTGCTGCTCCTGCATTTTAGAAGTTTCCTTCACTTTGGCTCTTCCTCAGCATGAATTAATCTTGAAATATTTTGAACAGATGAGGGAAAGATTAGAATTGATTTTAGGATGGGGAAATAAGAGAAAGGAATAAAATCCTGGGAGGAAAAGCAGCAGAGCTGGTCCCTAGATAGCACAAGAGGCCAGACTGCAGTAACAGGGTTAAAATACAGAGCCAGACACACACGTTTGGGGGCGAGACATGCAGATGGATAAGCTGAAGATTTCTGGCTGTCAGGAGGAAAGCCACAGCTGAGCTGGCTGGGGCAAGTGACAGTAATGAGCTCCAAGGGTGAAGTTTGGGAGAGAGTAGAGAATAAAAATGCCCCTGAGGGTAAGATGGCACTTGTGACAGCAGACTTCTGACAATTTCCTGAGACCCTTGTGCAGCCTCACATTGTTGTTATCCAAAGTGGAGGTGATTTAATCTGCTGGAGATGAGCTCCATCCCAAACAATGACTTGTGTTTTTTCCTTGGAACAGTCCCAGATCCAGTCTGTGTGTATCTAGTGAGTAGCCCAAGCATATGTGTTTCAGATACAGAGCATGATTCTGTCTTTCCAGCATTTAAATGGTCAGACTTTAATTCTCTAGGCAGAACACAGTGTGGCTGGTTTATTTTCCCATCTCTGCAAATGAGCAAGCAGTTTTTTTCTTTCCAAACTCGCTGTAGATGTTGGAGGTGGAATCTGTTATCCTTACAACCTTCCTATGTTCATGTATGCACAGAGCACAGAACAAAAAGACAGTAATGTCCCTGGGGGTGTTTGGGTTTACAGTTTAGCAGCAGAGGGCTGTTTTCTAAAATCAATACACGGTAACAAAAGGTCTGTGTCCAGACCTTGGACAGACGTACCTGTGAGGGAACGTGCTGTAGGCATTAATAACAGAGCAGTGTTGACCACAGCCCTGGGAATTATAGGCAGTGTGGCATTCATATTCACACAACAATGTCTCACTTGTGCTTGGTGGTTTAATTTTCTCAGGTGGGTTTGCAGCTGCAGTCACCACACCGCTCGACGTAGCAAAGACAAGAATTATGTTGGCAAAGGTAAGGGGGAGGGAAGGAGGCCACCAGACAGGCCAGGGAATGGCCTGGCCATGCCAGGGTTTCTGTAGGGTCCTTACAGAATGAAATCCAGCACCTATTAATAATCATTTCTGCTCCTGTCCTAGAAGGCAGGAGTAGATGTGAACAGGCACTGCATGCAGAACTAATGAAATTGTTGTGTTCCTTTCCTTGAATGCTTCTCTGGTCCCTTCCCAAGGGAGCTGTCTGAAACAGACCTGGGCTTGTGCTCAGCTTCCAGACTCTCATGCAGTGTCTTTAGAAGAAAAGCCTTGCAGAGTCAGAGTTAACTCAATGTTAAACTGCCCATCAGGGATTTATTCTGCTGTTTTGATATGTCTGTATGTATTTTCTGAGGAGGACTTGGATTTTCTGTTGTAAAATGTTAAACTATAGAGATTGTGATGGCCAACATCAGCCAACCTGGGCAGAAGGAAGATTGCTTGTAAGATCAGTAAGTTTAATAAGTTTAGAAATTGCTGGTGAGTCTGGTGTTCCCATCGTCATCTCACTGACCCAGGGCAGAGCTGAGAGCCACCAAGCTAAGAGCAGGTGGATGTTCCTAAAGCCTTTCCCAGCCCTAAAAAGAGCTGCTGTGTTGGTGAAGGATGGGCATTCTGGAGTTTCTCTGGGTGTTTTTTACCCTGTTGCTCACATCTCTCAATTTGGGGTGTTTCTTGTTGCCAAAGTGCTCCTCCCCAGCTGAGTCCCATCTGCTGTGTTATCTGTCATTGCTGGGCTGTGTCTGCTAAAGCTTTTTGTCTTTGGATAATGTTGGTGATAAACCTGTACAAACTGGGTTTCTTTTACCTCTGCCCCTCTCCTGAGCAACCAGGGAAAGAAATGAGTGTGCTTTGAGACCCTTTTGTTTCTGTCAGTCATTTCACATTAACTAGGCATCACATGGAATTTAAGGGTCTCTAGTCCTGCTGTTTGTCAAGACAATTTTCACATGCAATACACTACTCTGAGTTTTTTTGTTCCTTTAAATCTGAAGGAGCAGCAAAGTCACTTGGTGCTTTGAGAGTGTTTTTATTAAGGTCCTACTGCAGTGTCAGCTGCTGGATGTAGAGCTGAGTGTAGTGCAGAAGGGACTGGCTGCCCAGTTCTGAACTGACCAGCTCTGGGACCTTGATTGTTTTGTTCTTCTGTGCCTCTGCTTCACTTTCCACCCTTTTTTTCATTCCTGGAGATGAGGAGCTTTTGCCTGTGCCTGGGGTAAGGAGGTTATGGGGATGTCTGTAATTCCTGTCCTGTAGCACTAACCAGGGGCAGGAGCTCAGTAAATAAATAACCTCTGCCAACATTTCCAATCTCTCTCTCTGTGGTGCAGGCTGGTTCCAGCAATGCCAGGGGGAATGTTCTGGCTGCCCTTGGTGGCATCTGGAGGACACAAGGCCTGTCAGGGTAAGGACGTGCTGCACCTCAGGGGTTGTGTTGTCTGTGTGGTTTAGGGGGTGTGAGAGGATGGGGTGGGATCTGTTTCTGTTTAAATACTGGCAATGCAGAAAAGCCTTTTGATTGCTGCACACCTGGGCAGGGAGCAGCAGTGGGGTAGCCAAGAACAAATCCCTCAGGGAGGTTGAGTGTCTTCACCTTAGCCCTGGCTGGGGGCAGTGTCCAGGGAAGAGTACAGAAAAGGGGCTTTGTTGGGAGTGTATCCAACCTCTGAGCCCAGCTCCAGTGCCAGAGGTGAGGGTGGCTTTGTGTTAATAACCCATGATGGACTCCTCCCTATGAACATTTGTGATTTGTGTCCATTTAAATTCAGACACATCTCATTGCAGTCTCAGCAGTTCCATTTGAGGGGTGTCAATCCCCTCTCCTGAGGTGCCAGGGAAGGTCACCATAAGGACAAGCCCATTATGGACAGGTTTTCCTCCTCCTGGCAATTTCTTGCAGATTTGAAAGCACCAGCAAGGTCCCCTCTGTTCAATTCCCCATTTCTGTTGTGAAGCACAATGTGAGCAGGCAAGGCCAGTGTGGTGCCAGCAGTGGGACAAGCTGAAGCAGAGGGAGGAGCTGTGAGCTTTGAATCTCCCCTTAGGTCTGGCCTTTAGCTCATGCCCCCAGATTCTGGCAGCGTGGAACCCACTGCAAAAGTGCAAATTTCCTGAGCCAGGCTTGAGTACAAAGAGAGGTCTGAGCAGCCTCAGAGCAGCTCTGCAGGGCTTTCCTGCTGTAACCAGAGTGTAGAAATGTTCTGGGCTTTCCTCTGACCAGCTGTGGAAGTCTGAGGTGATGTCCATCCCATCTCTCAAGTGCCTCACTTTGTCCAGTCCTGAGACAGAGAATTGCTCTCCTGCCCTTGGAGCAGTGTGGGAGCACAGAGTCTTCTGCTGGTGTTTCTGGAAGATTCTGAGATGTCAAAATTATTACTGATTTTTACTGACTCTGCTCCACTTACACCACCTTGTCCCCTTTGAGTGTGTGTCTTATACCAGTAGTTGGCCTCTGAAAGTGAATTTATCTCCTAACTTCTCCAGTCTGTGAGGTTCAGCCTGTGCTGCCTTCAGTAGGGCTTGTGTCTCCCCTGCCTTTGGCCTGGAAGAGAAACAGAGGGATTTTTGGAAGGTTTGGGCTTTTCCCTGTGGTTTTCCCTAGATTTTTAGCCCTTTCACTTTTTCAGGTCACTGTCCTAACCTTTGTTGGCCAGAGCACTGTGCACAACACAGCTTTGCAGGGGACAGCTTTCTCTGAACATCTGATCTCTGCCTGCCCAGCTAATAAAAGTTCAACCCTCTTTCTACACATGTGGGAAATAATTCAAAACAAATTGCAGGAAGTTCCTGAGCACTGATTCCAGGAAGGCATCCAGCTGTGCCCCCCAGCAGCACTCAGGGATGGGCTGTCTCAGGTTTGCCTCTGGGAGGAGACAAGGTGACGTGGCAGGGGATGAGTTTTGGGTCCTGCAGGGCTTGGTGGGCTCTTAGGGCATGTTTGGAAAGGGACTGGGAGAAGTGAGGCCATGTCTGCTGCTAGTGGAAGCTCTAAAGGGTGTGAAGAAACATGGATTATACTAAGGAAATTCCCCCCACCCCCCAGCCACCAGCAGAAAGTAAAAATGTGTGTTTGTGTTCTTTCCAGGGTGCTTCAGCAGTGCCCTTTCCTAAACAACCCAGAATTAAACTCTGCCCAAAGATAGCACCAGTGGACTAGGACCAAAGGGAGCACAATTCAGTTGAAATCAAAACAATGAGAGATCTGGAGAAAAAGTAACGTGCAAAGGAGGCCAAGCTGCATCAGCTGCGAGGAAAAGGAAGAAAGTCTTGGGAAAAATAAACGCAGAGGCTGCCATGCCTGCTGCCAATTATAAATCTATTAATCAAAACCAATAAAAATGTCGGGCTTTTTTGGCCAGTTCCAACATGACATGATTTATGGCTCCTCTAATAAATCTCGTACTTGAAGAGGAGGAATTCTGAGGGCAGAAAGACGCATTGCTTATTGCCACCTTATTAAAACCAGAGCACAGGGCTCGGCTTCCTGGTCTGCACCTAGTAAATGCCTCTGCTCCACGCCAAGAAATTCCACATCCCTTTCTGTCAAGGGAGAGCCAGGACTGGCAAGGGTTAGGATAGGGATGGGGTGAGTGGATCTGTGAACCTCTTTGCTCTTGCCAGAGGAGCGGAGGAATCATTCACAGAAAAGGGGGTTTGCATCTTGGCTGATGGCTTTTCTCACAAGGAGATAGAGGTGTTTGAAAGCCATGGATGAAGCTTCACAATTTATTGGTGAGAAACACAAGGGTTATTGAATGGTGATGCTGCTGAGGTGGCCTGTGTAGAGTGGTGGTGCTGCACCAGGTGTCCTGTTCCTCCCATGAGCTTCCCAGCCAGAGCAGAATTGGCACACGTGAGGTACTGATTTAATTTTGAAATAACAATCCCTCGACATCGTTTGGTTTTATTTGTTGAAGTGTGGGTTATGAATCTGGATTTCAGTGGAAAAATACCAGAAGGGCACATGCCTCAGCAGTAACAGCACATGCACAGAGAAAGCCTCTGTGGCTGAGCAGCCCCTCGAGGAGAGGAGAGCAGGGAGAATTCTCTTTGGGGAGTAGAGAGGGGTCCCATCTCTGGGGGAGATGGCAGCTAAGCAGGGGGGAGAAAGCCTCCAGCACTGGGCTGCAAGTTACACACAGTGCTTTTTTCAGCACTGGCCCCTCTGTGCTGTGTCCAGGCCTTGCACTGCCTTGCCCTGTTTCCCAGGGAAGTGGTAGAATTAAAACATGTGTGACTGTGGTGCTTGGGGACATGGGTTAGTGGTGGGCTTGGTAGTGCTGGGTTTTTTTGGGCTTGTCCTTTCCCAGCCTAAATGATTCAATGATCCAAAGGGTAACTGCAGGGTCCTGTTAGGAGCTGGGGAGTGGCAGAGTGCAGACACAGACCAAATCCAGCTAGAACAGCAGACCTCTGCCCACCAGAGCAGTTTCTGATGGGGCCAGCAGAAATAAACCCAATTTGTCTCATCTGCTGATGGAGGCAGGCGTGGTCCAGCAGGGAGCAGTTTGGATCAGACCTGCCACAGAGCTCTTGGGATTTGGGACCTCCCTGCAGCTGTTGAGCTCTGCCCTCACGCAGAGAGGGAGCCCATGGGGGAGGCATGGCCTGGCAGGTGGGAACAGGAAACTGGGAGAAGCAGGGCCAGGATTCTTGGAAGTGATGGTTGGTAATGGGGGTTGCCAGGGATGCAGCTTCTGGGTAACTCAGTTATGGGCCCCTGTTTGTGTAATAGCTGTGTCTCGAGTGGGCTGTTCTGGAAACAAATGTCTGCCCCTGCTCCCGTAATGAGGCTCCCTAATTCGGCAGGAGAGGGATGCTGTGTGCTGCTCCCTAGGATTTGCCCTATCAGTGCCCTGTCCATACATGCCTTGTACAAATTACTCTGTTTTAAAGCTGTCATTATGGTAATAGGCCCAATTGCTGTCTAGTAAAGCCATAAAATGTTTCCATCTGCCTGTGTGCTCCAGGCTCCTTAGCAGAGCTCATTACTGCCAGAGGTTTCCCTGTGCAGCGGGAGCAGGGAGCTCCTGAGCAGCCAGGTCTCACCAGGAATTACAGCTTGTTCCACTGTGGACACCCCCTCAGCAGTGCTTGGGACAGCCAGGGACAGGATCCCAGTGGAGCTCAGCCATCAGTGGATGGATCTGGAAGGGGGGTGGGATGCCAAATGGAAGCCTGTAATCCTCTGGGAGGAGGCACTGGCCTGTCCTGAAGTTGTTAAACCAACTGTGAGCTTGGATGTGTCAAGCAATTGGCTTTGCACGAGTTTCCTGTTCATTTTGAAGAACTGTGCAGATCAGGCACCTAAAAGGGTGGCAGCTGAAGGTGCCACAGTGGAACATTTCTGCTCCCTCACTGTTGTGTGTTCCTGGGAACGAGGCACTGCAGAGAGCAGGGCTGGCTGTGCAAGGGGCAGCCCTGAGAGGCTGTGGGGGCATTGGGGACAGGATGTTCCCACCTGTGTGCAGCTCTTTGTGGCCATGGGATTGATTGAGTTCCCCATCCCAGTGGTCCACAATGGCCTCTGCCTTGTCCTTCTGCACCTGAGGAGTGTGGAGAGGGGTTACAAACCACAAGCTTTGGGAGTGCTGTGTTAGGGAAGTCCAGACAGATCCCTGCAGTGAGTAGTGGGGTGGGATTTAAGAAACCAGCAAGGGAGAGTTTTCCTTGGCTTTGCTTCCCGAAGCGCCTGCATCCGCTCCCCGCTCATCTCTCAAAGCTCCTTCCCTTTGCCTTCAGCTTGTTCGCAGGTGTTGTCCCACGGATGGCAGCCATCAGCCTGGGAGGCTTCATCTTCCTGGGGACATACGAGAAGACTCGGCAGCTGCTGCTCTGAGCCAGCCCATCCCATCCTGCCGGAGGAGGAGCCGGCTGGAGCGGAGCCTTCCTCCCGCAGCCCTCCCAGCAGCTGTCCCGCAGGCTGAGAGCCACTCTCCCTGCTTGAGAGAAGTAAATCCTCCAATAATCCAGTTTCCCAAACATGAAATTTTCCTGCATGGAAAGTGGGTGAGGTAATTTGGAAGAGTTGTGCCAAAAAAGTAATGTTTGGGGGGTAAACAGCTAATTACGGTGGCTGCAAAAGGCATTATTAGAACTCCTGCAGGGAAAGTGTTTTGGAAAGCTCTGGCTTGGGGGCTGAGTGGGGAGGCTGAAATAAAGCAAGTTTTCATCATTCAGTGGCACCTGCCTCGTAACAGGGAGGGGAAGGGGCTGATAGAGTTACAGCCTGCTGCCCTCCAACAGCACCAAAGGATCCTGGCCTGGGAGAGCTCTTTGTCAAAGACAATCATCCATTTGTTTCTGATTCGAGCTGTATTTGTGGAAGTTTATATTCCTGTTTATACCTACAGGTGCTCAGCAAGCATTCCTGTGTGGGAGCCAGTGCAGCTTTATTAATCACACTCATATTTCTCCAGTAAAAGCACAGGCTTGTATTATTTTACAGCTGTGCTTGTGCAATGACACAGAGCTCTGCCTTCTTTTGGTCTTCATCCCTCAGCTGCTGAAGCTGCAGGAGGATGGAAGTGCTGGGATGGAAACCTGGGAGGGAAGCTGGGAGGGCAAAGCAGGGAGAACATCAGAGTTCTGCTGATGTAGAGGGAGAACAAACGCCAGACCAGGTCAGTGTGCTGACACCAGTGACACCAGTGACACCAGTGACACCAGAGCCCCTGCCCAGAGTGCCTACAGCACAGCCTGGATGTCTTATTATATATAAATATATATAATAAAACATATTAGCAGTATTATATATATATATACTGCTATCCATGACAGAGTAGTAAGACTTTTTAGAGGCCAAAACTTAGAAAATAATTGGCAGACAAGTAAAGCATACAGAACAAAGGACATAATTCTTAAAAAATAATCTTCAATTAAAATGGGGAATTCAGCCAAGTCCTGTATTGGCTGGTTGGTAACACTGCTCATTAGCATGGCTTGGTGTAGCTGTGCTTCCTGCCATTTTGAGGCTGTCTCTTTTATGACATTCTATAAATACATGTATCACATTCAATTTTGGGGGCTGGGGGAGAGGGAGATTTATTACTCTGTCCCAAAAATCTACATCACATTTTCTATTGAAGCTCTTTAAACATGGTGAGGGGGTTAACACTGCAGTTGATGCATTTAATTACTTGAGCTGTAAATAATCATCTTTATATCATTGGGTCCAAATGGTGCATTTTTTTTGTTGTTTTTATTTAATATTGCAGAATCAGTTTTTGTCATCACCTTTTTTTTTTTAAATTAAAATAAAAAACCCCAACCAAAACCCATCCAAAAAATGATTCCCCTTCCTGTGTGCCAGTGGAGCAGCTCTGCACCAAAGGCCAAAGGTACCTGGGAATGGCAGCAGGCAACTGACAGCCCCAGCAGGTGGCCAGGGCTGTTCTGCATGCACCAGTTTGCCTAATATGGATAAAAAGGACATTTTTAGTTTTGGAATTGCAGGGAGAACAAATAGACCAAAAAATGCATGGGTTCCCCTATGACTGTTTGCCTTAAGTTTTAGCAATGTTTTATTTCAAGTTTACCAAAATTTAATGTAGCCCATTACTAGGATAAAGTGGGATAATAAATTTTACACCAGACACCAGCCTCTTAAAACCTCTCTCAGTTTTAAAAAATTTTAACTCCTAGATGTGTTAAGGAACTTTGAATATTCTCAGACAATCTGCTTTATACCCAAAGTGATAATTTCAAGGGGGAATTAATTTCAATTTTTAAAAAATCTACAGAAGCTGAATTAAGATTTTTAGTTAAAGCAGGAATTCAGGCTTATCTCCAAAGCTACCTCTGGAATTTCCACCCAGGGTGGGGTTGGATTTTGGGAACACCAGAGGTGTTCACAACTGCAGCTGGGTCTGGTGCTGTCCTGGCCCTGTTTTTACTTGCACACACACACACACACACACACAGAGCTACCCCTCATCTGTTCTGTTCTCACTGCCAAAATAGGGGGGACTTGCCAGATAGTAAAGCAAGCTGATATATTGGAAATGTATTTCCTACAAGTTCTGTATTGTATTTTTCCATCCAGCCCCAAATTCCACCCCATCCACATGCCAGGCTGTCAGAGCCCCACTATCTCATGGCCCAATTTCAAGAGCAGGTACTTTGGCAGTTAAGCTCCATTTTCATGACAGAAAGACAGGAAAGAGATATAGCAATGGATTAGAATTTTATTTAATTTCCAACTGAAACTCCCAAAAGCTCACTCTCAACAGATCAGCTGTAATATTATAAATGAACCTTTATTAAAGACACTTCAATGCCGTTTGTTAGACACTTCAATATCTTACATGTTTTTCAATGTACAACATTGTACCAAATTCTCTAATAAATAAATAAATTTGTACACAAAAGTAATACTTCCTCTTTCACATTGCCTCTTAGAAGCAGCAAATTCACATATTTAGTGGAAGTCATAACATTAGGCAGTTAACTTTATTCAGAACCATTATTTTCAATGTTAACATGGCAAATATGCTTTTGTATCTGCACTGGTGATGACATTTCTGCCAGCAAAACGAGCCCATTGAATCATTCCCATCTCCCCCATGTCCCTGGTTCCATGAGTTAGTTCTGGAGCACTTTTCCTTTCAGCAAAGGGAAAACTGTGCTCGGTTTATAATTTTCTAACCTCCATTTCCTTTGCTCTGAATAAACTTGGCACTCACTGTAATTCGCCACCTGTCTCAAAGTGCAAACGTGTCAATAGTCAGGGACTGGGACAGACAGGTACTGGCTGAATTATGCCTGGCTTCATCCAGGGGCAGCTGCTGCTCCCCCTGACCCCCAGGTCCTTCCCTTACAGGAGCTGAGGCTGGGCAGGACCAGCTTGTGATAAACCAAGGGGCAGCTTGCAGCCCCTCCCTGAAAGCCCACAGGTGCAGCAGCCCTGGGACAAGTCCCTCAGTGATGGAGCTAAAGTGACCATGAAGTGTTTCTGCCCTTGTCTCTGCTGCTTGTTCTGAACCACAGTCCTGGCAAAGGTGGATTCCCAGACTCGGCCTCACTGGAACTGGCATTTGGGTTGCTCCTAAGGAAAAAAGTAACAACACCCCCTCCCACCCATGATAAACCTGCCCCAAAGTAGTCATCACCAGAGTTAGCAACCTCACGTTAGCAGAACTCAAATCACTAAGAACTGGGAGTCCTCCATCCACAGGTACCAACAAACACCAACAGAAAGCAACCTTCCTATAAATAAAAAGCGTCATTGTGAAGTCAGAAGTGACAAAGATCTGTTTGACTGAGGTGGGCATTTCTTTATATACCCCCCCGTTAATGGATGAACTTAAAAAGACCACATAAAAGCATTTGGGACATTTCCATTTAGAAGTCTGTTCAACCATGAATCCACAGTTTTCCTTATAAAACAAGTGTATTTCTAACTAGCCAGAATTGCTACACAAGGCAGCATAACTCACTTGAAGGGGATGTTTTCATATAGAGTCTGGCTGTTCAACTACAAAGTGTAATATTGTGTTGCAGAAAAAAAAAAAAAAGGTATTGGATGAATTAGTGATACAGCTGTCCCCTCAGGAGTACAGTTCAGTTTTGTTGTCAAAACAGCTCTATGGTTTCAAACCCCCACAGAACAGATGTGGGTTTTGGGTGTGAAAATGCATTACACTGGCACAGGTTATTTATTCTAAGCAGGGCAAGGCTGGATTGCTGCACACACCTCAGACAGGTAGAGCTGGGTCCCTTTGGGAGGGGAAGGGCCTGTGGTGAGGCTGTGGTGCTCAGAGCTGTGCACACATGGCAGGTAAAACCTCTGTGATGACGTGTTTGAGAGGTGCACTGTTGTGAGACCACCCCTGGTTTACTGCACAAGTTATTTATTTTGGTAACAACTTCTTCCCAGTCAAAACAGCCTTTTCCTCTGGTTGTTTTGGGGCTCTACACTGCTGAAGAGCTATTTAGTGCCTCCTGTGTGGTCCACTCTAAAGTCTCACACAGTCACAGTTCAAATACTAATTTTTATGAAGTTTTGAAAAATAATGGAATTCAAGTTCTTCCACCAACAGGAAAATATCAGGTTGCTATGTAATTGCTCGCTGCTTTTTTTCTTTATAAATTTCATTTGACACAATTGAAGATCTCTGTTATTAAATGTGTTAAGTACAATAAATTTCCAAGGGGAAGGAAATTTGTGCTAAGTAATCCAATTGAATCACAGAAAGTCTTGGGTTGGAAGGGTCAGAATCACAGGATTAACTAGGCTGGAAGAGACCTTTGAGATGATCAAGTCCAACCTATGACCTAACACCACCTTATCATCTAAACCATGGCTAAGTGCCAGATCCAGGCTTTTTTTAAACACATCCAGGCACGGTGACTCCACCATCTCCCTGGGCAGCCCATTCCAATGTCCAGTCACTTTCTGTGAGGAATTTTTTCCTAATGCCCAGCCTAAACTTCCCCTGGCACAGCTTAAGGCTGTATCCTCTAATTCTGTCAGTGGCTGCCTGGGAAAAGAGCCCGACCCCCACCTGGCTCCAGCCACATTTCAGGGAGTTGTAGAGAGTGATAAGGTCACCCCTGAGTCTCCTTTTCTCCAGGCTGAGCACCCCCAGCTCCCTCAGGGCTTCCTCACAGGGTTTGTGTTCCCAGCCCCTCTCCAGCCTTGTTGTCCCCTCTGGATGTGCTCAGTGTCCCAAGGTCCTTCCCAAACTGAGGGGCCAGGACTGGACACAGCACCCCAGGTGTGACCCCAGCAGTGCCCAGGGCAGGGGCAGAATGAGCTCCCTGCTCCTGCTGGCCACACCATTCCTGGCACAGACCAGAGCCATTGGCCTCCTTGGCCACCAGGGCACTCTGCTGGCTCATGTCCAGGCAGGTGCCACCGAGTGCCCCCAGGTCTCTTTCTGAACTCTGGGCACTGTCCAGCCACTCTGTGCCAGCCTGTAACACTGCAGGGGTTGTTGTGGCCAAAGTGTAGGACCCAGCACATGGACTTGTTCAATTTTATGTTGTTGGATTTAGCCCATCTATCCAGCCTGTCCTGACCTTAAAGATGACCTTGTTCCAACGCCCTGCCGTGGGCAGGGAGACCTTTCCTTAGTCCAGGTTGCTCAGAGGTGCATCCAGCCTGAACACCTACAGGGATGGGACATCTGCAGCTTCTCTGGCAACCTGTACCTGTGCCTCACCACCCTCACAGGGAAGAATTTCAATTTCTTCTGTATCTAACCTAAATTTCCCCTTTTTCAGTTTGAACTCATTACTCCTTACATTGAGGGCACCAGAAGTGTGTGCAGAACCCCAGGTGGGGCCTCACCTGAGTGGAGCAGAGGAGAACCTGCTGCCCACAATGCTCTGGATGCAGGCCAGGACATGGTTGGATTTCTGGGCTGTGAGCACCCATGGCTAGGGCACGCCCAGCCTCTGACCCACCAACACCCCCAAATCCCTCTCCACAGGGCTGTTCCTGGTCACTTTTCCACCCAACCAGTACCTGGGATTGCCCCAACCCCAGTGTACATGGTGTAAAGGAACTTCCACTGAAAAGAGGACAATCCCTTTGGAACAGTCTGGCTTTTAAAAGTTCTGTTTATGCATTTAAGGCACCAGAATTATTTCTCTCACAAAGTTTAACAGCAACCTGATACTGAAAACAATATTGCCAAAATTGTAAAATTTCACTCAGTTTTCCATGCACTAAAGATTAAAATAGCCTCTGTAAAAGATATATATTTTTTATATATATATATATTTATATATGAAAACTCTTATGTACAATTGTATCAAATACTTTTTCTCTTTACACAATAATCCCTTGCATTTATGTGCTTCATATGCAAGTTGACTTTTGAACACTTCATACTTCTCAGGGAAGTTTTAAACTATGTACAATCAGATGACGCTCGAACAGGAGTTTGTTCCCCATACAAGCTTGTTTCTCATACCTCAGTTGGTTGCCTTTGCCAGGCCATCAGTTCAAGATTCGAGGTAGAAGTAAGTAGCCTATATACTCTGTGCAAAAAAAGAAAAAAAAAATCTTAAAAAAGTAATAGTGTGTTTGTTAATTTGCACGTGGCAGTCAGTCTGTGCTCTCAGTCCAGAGACCTGTTGGGCAGCTTGGGCTCGTGAGTGGAGTCGTGGGGCTGGGCTGTGCTGCTGCTGGGCAGGAGAGCCTGCTCCACGTCTGCTTCCCCCTGCAGATCCAGTAGTGCTGGGGATATTTCAGGAAGCACGTTCAGTTGCTTTAGTGACCCTCCTGCAGGCGAAGCTCTCACCAAATTAAGGTTGTTAAGCTCTGAAGGCTTTGCTGCTGCTTGTGAAGAGCCTGCAAAACCCCAAAGGAGCAGCATGGTTAGGTGACGCTCAGCCCACCAAGCACTCCCACCCTCCATAGCCATGGAGGTCCTTCCCAACCCTAACAATTCTATCCTCTGCCCAAACCAACCCCACCACTGCCATCCCCAGGCTGAGGGGAGCACGTGGGGCTGTGCCACAGCCCTGCTGGTGGCCCTGGGGATCAGAGGCGACCCGAGGAAGGACGTACCGTGCGCGCCCTCCGGCCGTATCCTGTCGTGGTTGCTGGGGTAGAGGGTCCCGTCTGTCTCCACCCTCTTGCCACTGGCAATGCCATTGCAGGGCTGGGCATGAAGAAGGCTGGTGCCTGCACCCCTCTTCCTCTGGTGCTCCCTGCTGCTCAGTGCATTGGGGTGGGTGTTCTCCACAGTCTTTAGGCCCTGGCAGTCCTTGGGGTAGGGGTGGAGGCTCTCGCTGTCCGTGCTGCCGCTGCACTCCGTGCACACCACGGGCAGCCCGTAGCCTTGGGGGAAGAAGGGAAAATCACCAGGGTGAGAGGAGCAGCTGGAAGGGGTCAGCACTGGAGCACACAGATCATGGAAGGAAAGGGCAGTTCTGTGCAGTTCACTGGGGGAATCTCTCACTAAATAACTTCGTGGTCTAACACAGGGCTACTACAGATCCACCATCACTCAAGGTAGTTCCAATTAACAGGTTTAGTTAGTTAGGGATTCATTTTCACTCCAAAGTACTTGTAACTTTTTTTTTTAAATAAACTATGCATTTATTTCCTTTCCCAAACTTTCTAATCAGGGTAGAAGTGCAAAGTGGAACTTTACTGTAGCTGCTTTAAAATACCAAGTTACCTTTCTTATTTTTGTGCTGCTGCTTTACAGGGAGCAGCATCAGCTTGCACTGTTATCTCAAAATATGTTATTACTGGTAGTGGTATGAACAGATGAGCAGGATTCAAAGCAGCAAGGAGTTTCTAAAAGTTGAAAGTTAATTTCCTTAGTGCACTCAACAACTTTCCATTATTAAACTTCACATTAGTTTCTCCTAGAGAGAAAATTTGTTTCATTGGCTGATTTTCTGTGCCTTTTACAATGCAGTGTGAGAACAGAAAGCACATCCTAAAAATAGAAAAGTATGAGTGGAACACCATAGAAATTGGCAAAGAGCAGAGGCAGGTGTAGTGCCCAAAACAACCTTTAAATTCTGAAAACAAATTAAAAAGCTGAGCTTTGAAGTCAACAGCCCTTTTAAAAGAGCATGAAAAAATTTAACACTTTCAGTTCAGAAAGTGCTCTCATAATTTAAGAATATTTCAAATCAAAATTCCCATCAACCAGCTGTGCAGAATGGCAACTGGGAGCTTTACTCTGCCTCTTTCTGATGGTTCCTCAAATTCCAACTATCCAACGTTCAGAGAGAATCAAAGCAAGCAGGAGAAAGTAAATTTTTTGTGCTTGCACCTGAGAATCATTCTGAGCTTTTTTTTTTTCTCTGAACGTAACAATTTTTTGTGTTAATGCTGTCTGACTTGGAGGGTTTTGTGATCTGTACAAACATGAAATGCCTTCCCAGATTAATGGGTTTTGTACCTGTCTTATCTGGAACAAGCATTCCATCAGCCATGTCCTCAGTTTTCCAAGTGTCTTTGTTATAGCTGACACACAGCTTGGGCTGTCTACAACCTACAGCAGGAGCTTCAACATCTGGACACCTTCCAGCATCAGCCTGACACATCCCTGTAACAAACAAACCATCTGGGTAAAGATCACAGCCATCTGCTCAGTTAAATGACTTGTTGGTCTTACTTACACTGGAAAAGGGAGAAAAAATAGAAATGGAGATAAAAGATAATTTTCAGCAAACATTTAACAGAGTAAGTGCTGCACAATCTCACGAGGATCTTTGTTCAGAACTCTTAACTTCTCCTTCCTAATGTGCTGTGTTTAAATAGTGTAAAACCCCAACATTTAATTTCAAAGCCTGAAGGCAGGGACAGGCGATGTTAATGCATTTTCTGGTATGACTGTGGGTAACTCTGCTGCCAAAAACAGAATCCAAAATTAGCAAAAAACCAGTCCAGTCCTTAGGGCCTGACTGAGCAGTTTCTGAGGCAGTCAGCTTGTAGGAACACTTACTCCAGGGAGAGGAGAGCTCTGTGAAGTCAAACACAGATCCCTGCTCCGCATAAATGCAGGAGTAACATTATAAAGATCTCTCAGATAACTCAGAACAAACACAAACACACAGAAGCACCCTGGGCTGAGATTTCTACCTCCCATATCAGGTTCAGAGCCAGCATCACAGAACAATGAAAGCACTGCTCACCATTGCTGTCGATGTGCCCGTTGGGCTGCTGGGTGTCCACTCCAATGGCCACGTCCTGGCGCTCCGACAGAGTCCCCTGGGAGGACAAGTAGCTTGGCACGTCAGGAGGCACTATAGTCTCATCTAGAGCAATGGCAGAAGGGAAAAGTCAGCTCCCAGCAGGATTTTTCAAAGGAAATTCACATTTTCAAGGGGGATTTGGGACCAGATCTAGAAGGGGTTGTTTTCTGTAGATGCACTGGAAACTGAACTGCCTAAATATTCCTTTCCCCTCAGAAGCCCCATTCCTGATTTTTCAAAGCTTAAAGCTGTGGGAGAGAGTGCTGATAAAGGCACTTGGAGTGTTTGCATGTGGCATGGTCAGTACATAGTAGGTGCAGTAGAACTATTTATTCAGAATAAGTAAATCCTTCTCTTTCCTCTGAAATTCAGTCCTTCCTTTGACTCAAGTCGTCTGCCTCCTGAAGTCAGGAGTAAAAGTATTTTGCAGAAAAGGGTGTTTGATTCTCTTAAGCAGGAAATAAGTCTTAAGCCTCTTGGCCTTCTCCATTTTCTATCAGGCAATTTCAGTTTCCCTTGCCACACAAAACCAAGTGAAACTCAATTATATTGGGCACAAAGCTGTGGATTTTGAGGACTAAAAGAAGAAGTTAGAAAAGAATCTCACTAATACATCTGCTAATACACACTAATACACTGCTAATAGGCTGTCCAAGACTTCCTACCTAGCCCATGTATTTAAAAATCCTTTTGTACTCTATCTAAAGCTAAGGAAGGCTGGAAATTCCAAGCAGGCTGGGAAGGTCTTAGGCTGGTTCTTCCATACTTCTGTTTTGTTCAGAGGCTGTGTAAAGAGGGCAGGAGATTTTATTCTCACTGCAACATCTATTTCAGCACCAAATTATCCCCTCTGAGTATCAGGAGAAAGCAATATATGCTAATTCTTCCTCTAAAAAGTAACAGAGACCCACCTCCCCATAGCCAACATGGAAAAAATGGGATTCCAGCTTAAAAGTCTTAATTTTTCAAGTTTTGACTTTGAAGACTTTGAAAATACAGATTTCCAAAATCCAGGACAGGTTCCCAGCATCATGGACATCATCCAGACTGTCTCAAAAGTTATCATTTATGGTCATGGAAAACCAAAGTAGCAAAGCAATGGCCAGAACTACAGCCAAGTGGAAAAGACCTTCCTGAAGAGCAAGCCAAGGGGAGAAATGCAGCTCTGAACGTGCTTCAGCAGCCAGTGAGAGCTGGTTCCAGCCCTGGGAGCCAAGAGAAGCTGCAGTTCCAGGGGACTGTGGAGCTCCCTGCCGAGCCGGCTCGGCCTCGATGGGAAAGGTTAGAGGGGACCTCAGGACACTGCAGCTACCTGTGTTGGTGACACTGTACTCTTCACTCTTCTTCCTGGTCTGGTAGATGATGCAGACCCAGACGAGGGAGGTGAGCACGATGCTGCAGACCACGGCGATGGTGATGATGCCCACGGTGGTGCGGTCCTTGCGGCAGCCCAGCGCCTGCAGGATGCTGACGTGGCTGTGCGCGCGCTCCGTGCCCAGCGTGTTGGACATCTCACACGTGTACTTGCCCGCGTCCTCCAGCACCACGTTCCTGACGATCAGCAGCTGGTTGCCCGAGGTGAAGTGGTGCCTCTCTGTCACCACCAGGGGCTGGTCACCCTTCAGCCAGGTGATGCGGGGCGGGGGGCTCCCCGTGGCTTTGCACTGGAGAGCCACGGTCTCGCCGACGGACACCACGTGATCTTCCAGGGGATGGAGCAAGGATGGTGTCTCTGCGGGAGAACGAGCACAGAAATTGAGTTTTAGGGATGGTGTGTAGGAGAGATGGGGGTAGGACAGTCGGGATGGACGGAGACGAGAGATCTCTGAAGCCAGGGCTTGGAACTTGGGGTTTATTGTAAAGGGCCTGGGTGCAGGGCCCTGCTGGGATTTGGGGTTTATTGCAAAGGGCCTCGGTGCAGGGCCCTGCTGGGAGCTGCCAACCACAGCTCAGAGCAGGCCCAAGAGAAGAGAGGGGGAGAGAGGATGAGAGGGTGAGAGAGTAAAAGGGTAAGAACGTAAGGGAGTAAAAAAGGTAAGAGAGTGAGGTTCCCATTACAATACAATAAATCTTCTTCTGTGTTGAATATTCTTATTCTCACTAACCAATCTACTAAATATACAAATCCTATAGCATTTACATACAGCCTATAAGAATAATTACATTACCATACTGTGTTACATTTTAAACCCTATAAACTACTCTTTGGACCCCTTCTGCTAAGTTAGCAGGGTCTGCTCTGACCCTTGGACCTGTCTGCAGGCAGAGGGTATTAATTCATCAAAAGGGGATTACCTTCAGCCAGCCACACCACTGTTTTCCAGTTGTTCAGTAACTAAGGTATCTCAAAGCTTGCTCTCATTTCAATCTCGCTTATAGTTTCTATATTCTCAAAATCTTTTGCCAGACAATCATATTTATAAGGCTTTCCTGTTTCACCTTCCCCAATAATGGTGTAACAACTGTCCCTAAAATCCCTGTCAGATTTAACAGCACTGAAAGTTCCTCGTGTTCCTGCAGACACAGCAAGGCACGAGCAGGCACGTGCTCAGGAATATAGCAGACACAACACACCACAACAGATCTAACAACCACAGCCAAGGTTTCACTTCCCACAACCAACTGGTGTTAAGTTTTCCCAACAAGAAACTTCTGAGGACATATGCCAACAGCTGAAAAGTGAAGTATTTCACAGAGCAAGAGAGATGAAGTGCAATTTCCTTTTGAAGTCATTTTCCCAGACAGGAAATAGGCTGGTTGGAGAGGCTTCCTCAGCACAAGAGGAGATGCAACTTACAGCTCCTTCTCTTACTTAACAGGTATTTTTCATTAGTGAACTACAGTGTAAAAGAATGAAACAAGACTAAGCAGACCATTTGACTCTGTCTCTCTTTTATCTGCAACTGGTAAAGGGCTTAATGGCCATCCCTCCCTGTTCCCACTTGCACTTGGCCTTCTGGGGCACTGGTGATGCCTTTTTGGGACTACCTAAAAACAGAGGCCAGACAAAATTAAGGGAATAAAAGCAGTTATATTTATTGAAGGGCCTCTTCAGGTTCATTTAGGGCAGATGAAAGCACCCCCAGGGACTCCACCCAAAAACGGATGATGAGTCATGGGTTTTTACACTTTTATAAGATTAGTCCATTTGCATATTGGTGGTTAATCTTCCAATTACAGCTTCAGGTAATGAAGTCATTTACCCTAAGTTTGCTCTCCCCCAACTGACTTTTGATTCCATCTCTCAGGGCAGGGAGACAGTGATGTGTCCTTGATTCCTGGGCCTAGAGAGGAACTGCTTTGTCTGACCAAAATGGAAGAACAGCACCTAACACTCTATATGCACTTTAGAGCCATACACTACAGAACTGCAGGATTACAACCACATGACACAATTACAAACACACGAAAGCCAAAAGGCGTCTCACCCAGCACGGTGAGGGTGGCGTTGGCCAGCACGGAGCCCGCCGAGTTCTGAGCCGTGCAGCTGTAGACGCCCATGTCCTCCACCTTGACGTCGGTGATGAAGAAGACGTCGTCGTCGGGCATGACGTGCATGCGGCGCTCGCGGGCCGCGGGGAAGTCGGTGCCGCCGTCCTTCTGCCAGGCGATCTGCGGCGCGGGGTGGCCCTCGGCCGCGCACTCCAGCCGCGCCGTCGTGCCCGTCCGGCTCGTGATGTCGTGGGGGGTTTTGATAAACGATGGCAGCACTGATGGAAGAAAAGCAAGGAAAGGGTGTGAGTGATTTTCTGGGGAAATATCGTTGTCTGGGCGGTTCTGTTTTCCTTCCCACAGAGGGATTAAGGTGGCCCTCGGCCGCGCGCTCCCGCCGCGCCCGTCCGGCTCGCGATGTCGTGGGGAGTTTTGATAAATGATGGCAGCACTGATAGAGGGAAAGTAAGAAAAAAGTGTGAGTGGTTCTGTGGGGAAATAATGTCTTCTGGGCAGTTCTGCTTTCCTTCACACAGAGGGATTAAGGTGGCCCTCGGCCGCGCACTGTGACCCTGTTCGCAGGGGTCCGAGGATGAGGGAAGAGATGAGGATCTGACTCCATGTTTCAGAAGGCTTGATTTATTATTTTATGATATATATTATGTTAAAACTATACTAAAAGAATAGAAGAAAAGATTTAATCACAAGGTAAGCTAAGAACAGAAAAAGAAGAAGAAGGATAACAAAAGCTTGCGTCTCGGACAGAGAGTCTGAGCCAGCTGACTGTGATTGGCCATTAATTAGAAACAACTAACATGGGCCATCAAAGATCTACCTGTTGCATTCTACAACAGCAGATAATCATTGTTTACATTTTGTTCCTGAGGGTTCTCAGGAGAAAAATTTCTAAAGAAAGGATTTTTCAGAAAATATCACAGCTACAGCGCACTCCAGCCGTGCCATCGTGCCCGTCCAGCTTTTGATGTGGGGGGTTTTGATAAACGATGGCAGCACTGAGAAAGGGAAAGCAAGAAAAGGGCCTGAGTGATTCTGTGGGGAAACATCGTCGTCTGGGTGGTTCTGCTTTCCTTCCCACAGAGGGATCAAGGTGACAGTCACCCACAGGCAGGAGGATGGCTCTGAGCTGCTGGGGACTGACCCCGTGTTTCTACAGAACACACCTGTCTGCAGAATCCATGACACCCCCAACTCAGATCATTACAGCTCACTTTCTTCTGTGAAGAAAATTAAAATGAATCAAAGCTAATTTTCTTCTGTGAAAACAATCTGTTATCTCTCCCACAGAGACCTTCCAACTGCTACATCCCCCTTCTTTGCACCCCTTTGTATTTTCATTTTCATTGGGCAAAGAATCTACCTGAGCAGCCAAAGAGCAGCAGCTCAAGCTGCTAAGAACATGCATGCTGAAGTGCTTGGCTGGATGGCAGCCAACACAAAAGGGTGTGTGCTCCTCACAGGGCATTTCCCAGCATCCACTGAGATACAAACAGCTGCTGTGCAGAGGTTAAGAGCTTGCCATCAGGAACAGACCCTCAGGAGCAAGGAATTGTGTGGCATTCCCATTCTCTGGAAAAATCCCTTCACCCAGGATTTTTCTCCTGGGAAAGCCTCAGAGAAAAGGGAAACAATTATTATCTCATTTGCTTCTCCTGTGTTTTGCTAATGTGGAATGTGTTTGGAGATTGTTTACCCATGGGTGATTGTTTCACTGGATTCGGGTGTGAATTGTTTTGAGTCAATGGCCAATCAGTGCCAAGACTGGAGAGAGTCACGAGTTTTCATTATTATCTTTTTAGCATTGTTTAAGTATCCTTTCTGCATTCTTTAGTATAGTTTAGTATAGCATTCTTTGATATATTATAGCATCATAAAATAATAAGAACATGGAGTCAGGTTCATCCTTCCTCCCTTCATCGGGGCACCCCGCAAACACAACAGAATTGTACCACGATTCAGCAGGAGCTCAGGCTAAGGAGAAGAAGAGGAGGAGTCAGCTACCACTCACCATTCACAGTGAGCCTGGCCTTGTTGGAGTAGGTGGAGCCGAAGTGGTTGGTGATGACGCACTGGTAGCGGCCCTCGTGCGCGAAGGTGACGTGCCGCAGGTGCAGGATGGTGGTGCACTCCATCACCTCCCCGTCCTTGGCGCGCACGTGCGCGAAGTTCTCGATCTCGGCGTTGTGCAGCATCTCGTTGTCCTTCTTCCAGGCAAACACCATGGGGGAGCTGCTGCTGCTGGCAGCCAGGCAGGTGAAGCGGATGTCCTTGCCCAGGACAGCCACCGTGGTCTCGGGCTGGATGATGATCTGGGGCTTGGGGAAATCGTCTGGGAGGAAAGAGCAGCAATGAAGAGTCAGTGCTGGGCTCTGAGGGGAGGCTGGAGCAAGCCAAGAGGTGAAATGAGAAATAAGCAGTGTTCTGTAGAGCAGGTGTGCCACACACAGCTCCACTGAGTTGTTGGTTTACATGGGACTGTTGTTCCTCTGGTTCCTTCAGTGGGCTGAGGTGGTCACTGAGTGACCTCAGACACCTACAAGACACCCAGCTCCTTCACCAAGTGAATCTGAGAAAGATACTATGGTCTGAAGAAGATATTCAGACCATATTCAGGTTGTCCTTCTCTGTACAATCCATGCATGAAGAGCACAACTGAACTTTAGACCTCACCGCCAGACCTGTATTGGCATGAAGTAGGAGGGGAGAGGACATTTAAAGGGCTGCAAGTGTCCCCCTCCAGGGAAAATCGCTCACAAGAGGTTTTAGTGAGGTGGGGATTGGTCTCTTCTCCCAGGCAATGGCCTCAAGTTGTGCCAGGAGAGGTTTAGATTAGCTAATAGGAAACCTTTCTTCCCCAAAAAGGCTGTCAGGCACCAGAACAGGCTGCTCAGGGACCAGGGAGGTGGTGGAGTCACCATCTCTGGAGGTATTTAAATCATGTGTCAATGTGGCACTCAGGGCCCTGGTTTAGTGGTGTGTTTGGCTGCAGTAAGTTAATGGTAAGTAAGTTAAAGTTAAAAGATCTTAGAGGTCTTTTCCAGCCTAAAGGACTCCATGACTCTCAAAGCAGAAGCAGCTGTATTTGCCTGTCACCCGACCAGGGTGGAAAGCTCTGCACACTCTCTCTCTGCCCTGAAGACTGTTGGTTTTAGCAAGGATCCAAGCAGATTCATTTATTAGGTTTCTACAAATGGTGTAATTTAATATTTGACTAAGGTTTAATTAAACAGCCAGGCCTCTGGAACCAGGACTACTAGTGCCTGGAGGACTTGGCAGGCACTGGGAAGCAAAGCTGCTTTTGCTTTGTGATGTTGCTGTGGGGATGGAGCTTTCAGGATCTCTTCTTCCAGATGAGCACAGCAAGGCTCCCTCCCAGCCTGCTCAGACAGGGGCCACCTAGGCAGAGAGTGTCACTGGGGGATCAGGAGGGACACTGGAACAAAGCTTCTGCTCCCTGTTCAGTGCAAGTCATGCATTCAGCTCAGTTAAATGCTGTTTGCAAAAGCTCATTTTTCCTTCCAACAGCCATGTGCAGCTCCACCCAGGATCCTCACTGGTTGGCTCCACTGCACAGGGTTTGGCTCCCAAACCAAGCCTTTCTTTTCCCCAAAACCTGGATGCCTGAGCAGCACTGATTTGGCCTCTTCTGATGATTTAAATTTCTTTTTCTTTATGAGAAAAGTAGTAGATGTTTATGTGTGCTGGTATTAAGTAAAGCTGCTTTGAAACCATAGCTCAGGTGCAGAGTGAGCTGCAGTATTTGGGTGGGCCTTACTGGTCCCAAAGAAGCAGCTGTGATGGAGGGATTCTCCTCTGGGGTTTGTTTTTAACTCTTTGTTGTCTCCAAGAGGGAGAAAAGATGGGTGAAGAACACAAATCCAAAAAAGGAGCTCAGAACACTGCAGAAGGAAAAAAATTACAGCTGCAGGCTTGATACTATCAAACAGAGAGGACTAGGGAAGTGTCTGTGCAGCCCCATCTGGAAGTGGAACAGGCCTTAGTCCCTTTTGATTTAATACTCAGGGAGCCCTGCAAGGAATACTCTGGATGCAAGCAATCCACTGTGTGGTTTTAGTGGGAAATAAATTGTAGCCAATGACAAATTTTTTAAATGCAGGCTTGGGCTTCCTTTGATCCCACTGAATAACAAAACAAAACAGAAACCCTCTCATAATAACATGCTGGTACTCAAAGAAAATGTTTCCCAAGTGACTCCTACCCTTCACACAACCTCAAAACACGCAGGCAAGAACTTACCACACACAAAACTCTCTGGCTGGATGGCAAAAATGCTCTTGCTCTTCAGTGACTCAGGATGGGCACAGGTGGCCACCACAAAGGACTGCAGCTCCTTCTCCACCAGCCACTGGGGCAGCCACTTCAGCTGGCAGTCACAGAGGAAGCTGTCACTGTTAATGTGGCTGCAGGGAAACAAAACCAACACCAGCCTGCTGTGAGTCCTGCACGGAGAGAAGGCTGGGAAACTCACAGCCCTTTCATGTTAAACACGTTCCTCCTGCCCCCCCCAGCATGGGTGGAAGGAAGAAAAAGGACTGCAGGGATGTCCTTGAGGCACTGAAGGTGTTACAGGCACGACACACTTAGAGAAACCCCCTCCTGTACTGCAGTGACACTCTGCAGCTCCTTGTCATTATTAACCAGCCCCCAGAGTGATCCCCAGGAACAGACAAGACACATCAATGAGCTCCTGCTCTGCCCCTCTGGGGTTTGAGCCCCTGGTGGGGACCAAACTCAGCATTTAGCTGATGACCAGAGAGAAAGGGGACACCCAGCTCCCACTGAAAGGCTCTGAGTTCCCTCCATGGCAGAGCAGAAAGCAGAGAGACCCTGCCTTCCATAAGGTGACCCTGGAGTTGTGTTTACTGATTAAAAGAAGCAGCAGAGGAGAAATGACCAAAGATATTTGTATAAACCCCACAGGAACAGTAACTACTCTGGAAAACAAAACACATAAACATTTCTCAGCATCCTGAATTCCAACCCCACCATTGTAGGATTCTGTAATTCTCTGATCCTACACTAGGAAAAGGGGCAAAGAAAAAGGGAGCTTTGGGATTAATGTGGGTTCTTTTTAATATTCTGGGCCAAATTATGGCTCAGCGTAGCTCTAAGGCCAGTGAAGAATTGTATGTATGTATGTATGTATGTATGTATGTATGTATGTATGAAAGCCAGGGCTTTCATACTTTGGTCTGGCTTGCAAAACTCAGTCTGATCCTTGGAATTGAATGTGAGGATGCCTCAGAGACTGGGAAATGCCCCAGAGAGAGCTCCAGTCCTGCAATCCTACAAGCTATGCAAGTGCAGGGTATCAAGAGCCCAGGAGAATCCCAACTCCAGCATTGCACTACAAGATGTGAATCTCCTGCTAATTTTCTACCCAATACCTCAGGAAATCCTGAAGTTTGAAATGAGCAGGGAAGGGAAAAAGAAAGAAACTGACTGGAGAGACAGAGAATATAGGGATTTGACATTTCAAAGCTGTCCACTTTACTGTTCTAGAAAGATGTGTAGCCTTTAACACATATGATGGCATAAAAACCTCCTGGGTACTTGGGACAGGTCAGGAGATCCTTCAGCACAATGCATTCTGCATGTAAATGTCCTCTATCTGAACTTCTCCCTTTTATAAACATTCCTTCACAGTATCTGGGATCTCACTATCTCTTCCTAATAAGATCAATCCTTCATCTCAATTTTGTTTCAAGTGCCAGTGCAGAAGATAAAGTTTTTAATCACATAACAGACACACAGTGTTTATCTTCTTCACTCCCAGTCACTGGTATCAAGTGTCACTGCCAGCAGTGACCATCTGATTCCCATTTCCAATGTCAGGAGCAAGAACCAGTACCTGCCCAAACACCAAATAAATGATTTTGTGTTCCACAGACACTGCACTACTCTGGGGCATAGCAACACACTGACAGTGGATTAAATATTTATGGGGAAGAGGAGAAAAGGAAACCAGGCAAGACTGGAAACAGTGTCTGATAACAGTGCAGAGCCCCAGCCTGGAGCACAAGCAGCAGCTCTGATAACACATCTGTATTTTTACACCAGAAGGCTGAATGACAAGTGCATGCAGTTCAAATGGAGCTTATCACTGCAGTATCAGTCCTGTGTGTGAACCCTAAACACAGGAACAGCAAGGGAGCAGATGGGCCACTGGGAATTAAATCCATGGTGCTGTGAGCACGAGAGCTGGCTAACAGGAGCAGGGCTGGACTTCCTGAACGGAGATGAATAATTGCACAGGCAATAAGAGCACAAACCTGCTGGAAGAACCCGTCCCCATGATCTAGTTTCACTCACTATTACATGCAGTGACAGCTCCTGATGTGTAAAAATACCCCCCAGAGGAGCATGCAGGGGAGGGGGAAATGCCTGAGTGGTGGTGTGGGTAGCACCTGTGCTGCTGCTGAGGTGCAGGGCCAGGAGGATCCCTCCTGCCTGGGGTGGGTGTGAGCAGGACAATCACTTACAGCTGCTTCAGGCTCCTCATCCTGGCAAAGGCATCGGCTTGGATGGAGCGGATGGCGTTGTCCCCCAGGTTCCTGCAGGCACAACCACAGGCAGGGTCAACAGAAGAGATGCCATGGCTGGGACACAGCCTCTCACACTGATTTTAAGCAATGACTCCAGTAAAAGGTGATCTGCTAGGTCCTAGGTAAGGCCTTCAGCACTTACATAGAAATGCTCCTCCAAACATCTTTGTATTATCAAAGTATTGCTGAACAATAGCCAGCCAACAAAAATCACTAAGTCATTCCCTACCCCATCTTCTCACTGCACTTCCTCAGGCTGAGCTACCTCCATCATCCATAGCTCAGAAATTCCTCAGCCCCCTCCATAACCAAAGATAGTCAGGAATGTGGTACCCACCCCAGGCTAGACCTTCAGCAAACATAAAAGAAAGCAAATACTTGCACTAAGCAGCATCTGAGGAATTATTTGAAAATGACTTGGAGAGGACACTGTTAGGTTTAAAAAAACATCCCAGTATTTCTAAAGGAAGGGGTTAAAGCCTTCCCTCACAACTATTGCTAATTAAAAAAAATAATTTGTTCTCTGAAAAAGCACAGTGTCAGATTTAGGGCTGAAGTTTACTAAGTGACAGGTAGGGCAGACAAACACTGCCTAAAGAGGACAATCTCAGTAGAGCACTAAGGGCACCTTTATTTGGGAATGTACTCCCAGTCAGGCAGCCCAAACTCTTCAGTGTGCTCTTGATGGCCATAACATTTCATACAATCAACAGCCAATAAAACATGTAGAGCACAGTCAAATATACTTTAACTTGTCGTAATCCAAGAAAGGAGGTTATTCATGAATCACTGCTGGAGTCATCAGCCTTGGGACACAGAAAAAAATTACACAGAGGCAGCCAAAATTCCCTTCTTGCAAATGGGGGTTGTGCTGCATGGGGATGTTGAGTGGGGATGCATCAAACCCAGTCATCTGTAACTCGTGGCACTGCCAGAGCCTGGGTTTAGGAGGGAGCTGGGGCAAAGGAGGAGGGAGTGCTGTGCCTGCACCAGCCTCTTTTCATTGCTAACAGCCTGCAAAGCAGTAATGGGCAAGTCAAGGTGATACTCTCAAAAAATTAAGAGCATGCAAATTTCCCATATGTTCTACGACTTTGTTCCTGGCACAAAAAAAGGCCAAAGTTGAGGCGGACTTATAATGAGAAGGAAGCAGGTGGCCCCCACAAATGGACTGGCTTCTCAGTTTACAAAGACACTATTAAATTGCTAGCAGATTTCTCAAGCAGCTACTTTTGGCAGACCCCCCCTTCCCAAACTCTGAGGCATGGTGGGTTACTCACAGGTGCTCCAGAGCCTCCAACCCTGAGAACGCTTTCTTGGCCACCGACTTGATCTTGTTTCCAAACAGAGTTCTGCAGTTTCCAAACATCCAGTGCCAGATAAACAGAAAGAAAATGGGAGGGGGGGGGGGGGGGGGGGCAAAAAAAAAAAAAAAAAAAAAAGAAGAAGGAACACAATTAGTGTGGCTTTATCTGATATACACACTCAGTGTTAAGTCCCAGGAAATCTGAACTGCACAGAGATTAGGAGGGCTGAAGCACACTCGCTTTCCTGCTCCTGAAATTAAATCCTTTTATCTGTATTTGAATTTAATAGTGATGACAGCACAGAAGGGAATGTGCCATATCATGTAAAAAGGCAGGTTTGCTCCTGTGCTTGGGAACCAGCTTGCTGAGTAACAGAAAGTCCCCTCTGTTCTTCACAGGCTGGCTGTGGACAGGATTAAGGGCAGTGACAGTTTAACAAGATACTGGTTTCTCCCCACAAACTTTTCATTTCTGACTTCTTCCCAGACAGGAAGAAGAGTGGTGATTTATTCCCTGGTGCTTGGGCTAGCAGCTATCAGCACACAGAGCTGAGGGCTGCCCTGGGCTGCACATTCACACAGCAGCTGACTGCAGGCACTGCTCATTCCTTCCTGTTAAATACAACAGCAGAGCAACACCATGCAACAGATCATAGCCAAGGGACAATTTCAATGAGCAAAAGGCAGAACAGGTAATGTCCAGAGCTGAGGAATGGGTTTGTTTGCATCTGTGACCACAGAGCATTCCTCTGAATCAGCAGTGGCATGAGGGGGCTATCACCAGGAAACAGCCAGCTGGAGACATCCCAGCCCAGCTGCCATCTCCAGAGCAACAGTTCTCCATAAATATTGACCAGTGCTGGTGGCCAGGGGCAGGGTTTGTGCCAAATGGATAGTGCCCTCACCTGTTTTAATAAAACATCAACCAGTGTCATCAATTAGGAACTGCTTTCCTTCCCCAGGCTCCCTCCAAGGTTCATCCTCCTTGTCAAGGCTTTCCACAAAGCACTTTTCAAATGTCAGGATAATTTGGTTATATATAGGCTCCAGGAAAGCCCAGTCTCAAATACCCCCAGCACCAAAGGATGGGTGCAATCATGTGTGCCATCATTTGGTAAAAGGGATGTTGCATTAATGAAGGCTTTGAGAAATCCATTAGAATGATTAATACAGTAAATAATTTACTATATGTAAACTCTGGTCAAATGGCTGCATCCATACACACTAATTTCTGCAGCCATATTCCTAATAAATGTGCTTTAAGGACAAGGTAAGGATAAAATAAGGACTAAAGGAAATGGCCTCAAGCTGTGCCACGGGAGGTTTAGATTAGATTTTAGGAAAAATTTCTTCAGAGAAAGGGTTGTAAGCATTGAACAGACTGCCCAGGGAAGTGGCAGAGTCACTTTTCTTGGAGTCGTTCAAAAACATGTGGATGTGGCACTTCAGGACATGGTTTAATGATGAACATGGTGATGGTGCTAGGTTAATGGTTGGACTTGATGATCCTAATGATCTTTTCCAACCTTTATGATTCTAATGCAAGTTAGATGGGCAACTGCTGCTGAAAAAAACTAAATTAAAAAAATTATGCTGAGCTTGGGTTTGATAGCTGCAGATTTCTATCACTGTTCAGTGGATTTTGGTCTTTGAAAATTGGAGACACTGCTGATATCTGTTTAGTTATCTGTGCAGAGATAAGGAGTGCATCTGGGGAAGGGAATATATAACTACAGCACTTGTGTAGGTGCACACAGCTCGATGCCTGGACATGAGAAATACCTAACACACATAACAAGTCAGGCCTCAGCAAACTCATTACTCCTTGCAACTAATTCAATTAAGTGCCTCTACAAATCTGAGAGTTTGAACCTAGAGGCCCCCATCAAAGGGCTGTGGAAGGCTGGAATGTGAAGGCAGCAGAACACAGCCACAATCAGCCATCCCACTGCTGGCCTGAACCTCCTCCAGGGGCAGAGCCAAGCACAAGCTCTCCTGGAGACTGCACCAGTGTCATTACATGCCAAGCACACAATTCATTGCAGCCTTTTCTCCTCCAGCCAGTTTTGCACCTGCAGGAAGACCTCGCTGAGTGAGCCATCAAAAAGCTGGTTACATTTAGCAGCTTGAATAATTAGGAACCTCCTTGCTCCGCAGTGATTCCACCGCTGCTTTTTATGCTCCAGTGCTTCTCAACTCCCTCTTTCTTCAAGCAACATTTTAATTTAGGCCTGTGCTCTCCATCCTGGAGAGCTTCATATATAATTCAGGGAAGGCTAAAGTGACTGGCCTCTCTCCATCTCTGTTTAACACCTTCATGTCAGCGAACAACCCTCTCTGTGCTAAATCCTTTCAGAGGCTAATCTGTGCCAGATCAAAGGGGAAGGGCTTTTAAGGCAATCTCCACAGAGCTGAGGTGATTATTAATTCATTGGAAGGTCTCCTCTGAAGTGCCCATTTATTTTTTGTATGCTAATGCATTTAAAGAGGCTGACGGTTTAAACACAGGCCCTAAATCACACAGTGAAATGTTTGCTGAAAGGGCTGATCTTTTATTTTCCAAAAGAAATCCTGATACCCACTTCAGCCTTAGAAATCATCAGTTTGGGATTTATGTGCTGATAAGCTAAAACACTTCTGAAGAGATCCCTCTAAAAGTGACCACTCACAAGTATTCTCAAAATGCTGCAAAAACAAGTAATAATAAAATAATTTCATGTTCTGAGCGTTTTTTAGCCTTACATTCTGGCTGACAGTGAACAATCCCAGCAAGCTGTCTGTCCCACAGCAGGTAATTAAACCACTCCTGTCTGCCCCAAACCAACCTAATCCACATGCTCAGAGATGTGCTGCAATCCCCTGCACAAACCCTCCCTGCACACATCCCTCAGGCAGCCTCAGAGCTGGCCTGAGTCCGTGTGCAGTGACAGGCATCAGTCAACAAAGGAAATAAAGATATAAACCAAACTGCCTTGGACTTGCACAAACCCTCAGTGCATCCTTGGCTACCAGCAGCCCAAACCAGCCATGTTCTGGAGGGGCTCCTTGTGCTGGGTGATGAACATCACATCAGGCCAGGGCATTTCACAGGGGACAGCAAAAGCTGCTGCACCCAGAGCTCCCAGCACAAAACCCCACAGGCTGCCCCTGCTCCCATCCTTCCTCCTCCTGCTCCTTGCTGCTCCTCCTGGCCTCTGCCTGACCCCCACAGCTCATCAGGGCTCACTGCTCCTGCTTTCCAAGGCAATCCTTTTGCTGAGCTCTTTCCTTCCATGCTGTCCCCTCTGGACTTTTCACCACTCTCCTGTTATCTGCACCCAGCATTTCTAACATATCCTAATCACTGGGGACCACTAGTTTTGCTCCCATGCCTGTGGCCCTGTTGGAGGGATGCACCACCAGGACAGCTCTCTCTGCTCCTTTCCTTCTCTCCCTGTCAAAGCAGCACTACAGACTCACAATCCTTAGAGCCTGCAAATCCCACTGGACACAGTCTCTGCTCCCATCACCCTTCCAGCTGCTCACATGCTCTCACTGGTTTCTTCAGACAAACCAAACACTTCAGTCAAGCAGCCAAGAACTCTTCTACCCACCACATCTGCTCCTCTGCCTCTTTTCTGGCAGTCATGGGAAGATTCCCTGACTCTGCATGCACAGCAGTTCTTACTCACTTCTCTCTCACCCCCACACTGCCTCTGCTTCCCTGCCTGGCTCCCCCTGTCCTTAAATCCTGCTCTGCCTTCTGCCCCACTTTACTTGCAGCTGCAGCTTGGGCCCCTCTGCAGCGACTCCCCTCAGCAGCAGTGAAATGCCATCTCTGTCTGTGATTCCGGATTTGTCTCCCCACAATCCCTGCCTGTCCCTCTGCCCCAGGAGTCTCAGATGAGAGCGTGACAATGTCCCTCCTCCTGCCAGGATTCATTGCAGCCATCTGCTCTCCATCGAGGTGCTTTTACTGCACCTCTGGCTGTGCCATCCCAGCAGCACAGACAGCGGCGCAGGGGGGGCACTGGGAACTTCAACAAAGGCAAGAGGTAATGATTAGAGAGAGACTCTTGATTTGTCACAAGCCATCAGAGGCTCCTCTGACAGGGCTGATTTATATCCCCCTGCTTCAGATGGGACAGGGATTGCAGAGAGCAATGTGAAAATCCTGGCCAAGGCCGAGCAAGCCATAAACATTCGCAAGGCGCATGCTTGCCTCGGGAGCCTTTTTATCTCTTCAAGAGCCTGTGCCCCATGGTGCCTTTTATTGTCACTGCACATGGAACTGAGCCCAAAAGATCACTCTCAGAAAGAGTATCCCACAGAAAGGAATCCTGTTTCAATCCTCTGCTGTAGCAGGAAGTGGGGAGATTTTTCTCTTCTGTTTATTGTTATTTGCTGCATCAATCAGTGCCTCGCTGCACACTGCAAGGGGTCGGTTTTGTTGCTTGTTTCTTTTAGAAGTGAGGAATGGTTGTGCTGAGTTTTATACGTGAAAACAGCTCAAATTCCTCTCTGTGTCTGAACTGCAGTGTGTGGCACTGTCTGCTCACCATTTTGAAAGGAAATAATTGCCTCATACCTGCTTAAAAACCACATTTGCACTCTTGCAGTGAGCCTGCAAAACTACCACAGCTCAGATTTTCTGCTGATTTTTGTCTTGTTCCAAGGTGAGGCAGGCTGCATAAAAAGGGACAGACCCAACCCCACACAGGCACACAACAAAACTGGCTTGCAGAATCCAAGCCCAGAGATACTCACAGCTTGCTCAGGTTTTCCAGGCCTGTAAAGGCTCCATTGGTATCTTCTATTGTGCCTGAAATGTCGTTGTGGTCCAGTTCCCTGGGGAGAACACAAGAGAGAGCTCAGAATCAGCACCTGGGTCCCAATGCCACTGTTACAAACAAGTGGAGGAAGCTATGTTCCTAGAAGGCTAATTTATTATTTTATGATCTATATTATATTAAAGAATCCTGAGGCACATGAGAGCCTCCCATTTTCTCCTGACAGTTATCAGAAAATGCAGAGTCCTGCAGCAAAGCAGCACCAATCACTTCTCCTGCCCTGGAATGGTGCATTCCAGAGCTCTGGCTCACTCCTAGCTAAAATCCTTTGAGACAGCTACTTTTTACCAAGCAGGTTTCTGTCCTTTTCTAGTTCAGCACATCCAAACAGGAGGAAAGTGAAAATAAAGTGCCAAAATTAAACTGAAACAAACAGCTGTCCTTAAATGCTACTACCATGAAATAAGATCACTTTGGGTATTCCAGTGTATATATTTGTCTATAGCTGAATCTTAGGAAGATGATTTGGTGTATTTTCTACAAAGCTGCATTTTTTCTGGCAATGAACTTGAAAACTCAACAAAGGGGAGTGCCAGCATCACCACACCAGCCTAACTCTGTATAACCATTTGAAAAAAAACCCAAGAGAATTCCTTTTTCAGAGTTAGCTTCTTTTGGCTTTCAAATTGACCATCAATTACAAGAGTCAAAGAGGTCTAAAGAAAAACAAGCACACAGAACAAACAGAGAGATCCACAAAAGCTGTTTAAACAGAGTGTTTAGAAATCTTTCCCTCCCAGCTTTTAAATCCAGCTAGCAATGAATACCCAGCATCACAGACAGAAATTCATCATTTCCAATGTTAAGTAAAAAGAAAGAAACACTAAATAGGCTTTGTTGGTTTTGTTACATCACTCTGATTTAAAACCTGGCAAAACACAGCACCAAAGCAAACTTCACCATCCAGATAACCCCTGAGCCCTCAGGTACTCCTTTCACACCTTTTGAAGACGATTATCAGAACGTTTCCAGATAAAAAAATATTAAGACCAAATAAAGAAAAACCGAGTCCCCCTGCATTTTGCAACACTCCAGACACAGGCAACACAGCGTGGCTTCTGGACAGCACAAATACACAGTAAATCAGAGGAAGGGAAAACAAATTTAAGAGAAAGCCCAGTTTCAATACGGGAATGTTTTCCCTCAGCTGGCTCAGTCTTTGCTCCTTTCTCTGCTTTAGGGTGAACTAAAGATGTGAAGGGAGATGGCCAAAAGCCACAATTCCTGTTTCTCAGCTGGCTTAAGCCTGAGACCTGAATCTCACATCCCTGGAGAGCCCTGGCCTTAGCCAGCATCACTGTGGATGTCAGGGTGATCTGTGGGGCTGCTCTGTGCCAAAGGCATGGACAAAAACTCCATATCCCCGTGGGCTGTGGGCACACAGGATGCTGTGGTGGCCAAAGAGATGAGTCCAGGAGAATGCTTTGATGTGCTGGCATTTCCAGCACCATCCTAGTGGGACAGGAGCAAATCCATCCTCCTGGAGCTCAGTTTCTACATTTTCCCTAGGCTTGCCAAGCCCATGTCCCTTGTTCTGTTTGTTTTTTAAGGGAAAATCCCTTCTCAGACACTTCTCCTCTTCAGTTTCACCACGGGCTACTGGTCTTTGGAGCAGCAAAGCCTTTCCCATGGCACAGACAGACAAGTGGGAACAGCCTGTAGGAGCTCTGACACACACTTTTATTAATTGACTGCCACACATTGTGCTTTCTTGAAAAAGGGAAAGAAAATGGTATTGCTTGTTCACCCAGTGGCAACTCAAAGGTTTAGTGTTAGAAAGGAGGAATAAAAAACCTTTTTAACAAATGAGTGAAAATAGAGAGAGGGAGAAAAAAAGAGTGGGGTATTTTGGCCCAGCTCTCTTTGTATCCCAACTCCTCTCCCAGCCCCTGTTGCCAATTTCCTATTCTTTCTGGCTGGCTGAGCTTGAATGCTCGCAGCCTTGTTAATCATTGTGCTCAGAGGTCTCCGGGCCTGACCTCTATTTGAATAGCTCCACATTTCAGCAGTTTCACACCCACCAAAGGCTCCCCAACAATAGCCCATAATTAAAGCATGCTCAGCTCTTTTTCACCAGGTGCAGGACCCAATAGGCCTTTCTCTTTATTAAATTAGAGCTCGCTCACACACTCCCTCTCCACCTCCCCCCCTCTGCCCTGGACATAAAAGAGGCTCCACATTCAGTGCAGAGCAAAGAGAAGGAGCAGCTTCCCTTCCCCTCCATTTTTCTTTGGAAACCTTTAGTTCCGGTCTTGACAGCTGCCTCAGAGAGGGCCCGTTCTCAATGCCCAGGGCCTGAAAGGCTTTGGCTTAAGTTTAAAAAAAGCAAACAAAACCCAAACTCACTTTCCAGTCACTTCCTTCACTATGAACTTCAATAAAGAAAAGAGTAAGATGCAAAAAGTACTGTAGAGAGGGGACATTTTTCTGTTCCCATTTCCTTTTAATGACTCAGGCCACAATGGGCTTCTCAAGAGGAATAAAAGTATCAAAGTGTGGTTTTTTTTCTTTGCAAGGAAGAACTAAATCAGTTTGCTGAACCCAAGCAGCCTGGGAACGTGTCTGGTGCTGTCACAGGGGCTGTGAGAACTCTGTGGTGAGCCAGATGAAGGTGCTGGGCCTGCAGCTCCCAGAGAGAGCAGGAGAGCAGCCAGCGAGGAGACAGAACACGGCTGCAGCCATGGAACTGCATCCCCCATCTTCTGACGCTCACAAGGCAAGCCCAGATGTGCTTCAGTCTCACACAGCTCTCGGTGTGCAATGGTACAATGCTACAACCCTGTCACAGTCACATTCTCTGAAAAAATCCCTTTGCCCAGGATTCTTCTCCTGGGAAGCTGAGAAGCCTCAGAGGAAAAGGAAAACAATAACTATCTGATTTGCTTTGCTGTGTTTTGCTGCTTTAGAATGTGTTTAGACATTGTTTACCCACAGGTGACTGTTTCATTGGTTTCTGCTTTGTTTTGACTCAATGGCCAATTGGGGCCAAGCTGTGTTGGACCCTGAGGAGAGTCACAAGTCTTCATTAGTATCTTTTTAACCTCCTGTCTATATCCTTTCTCTATTCTTTAGTACAGTTTAGTATAGTATTCATTAATATAATATAGATCATAAAATAATAAACTAGCCTTCTAAGAACATGGAATCAAATTAATCATTCCTTCCTTCCCTCCTCGGGGGTCCCACAAACACAACACAACTGCACCCCACAGAGGCCACACTGATCTGTCTCATGGGCTCTACTGCTCCCAAAACCTTCCAAGCTGCTATTTGGACTAGGCAACCTCATTTCCAGTGTCATATTTCCAGGTATTTTATTGTGTCAGTGGTTTTAAAATAAAAGTCTGTGGTAAATGGCCCCAGCCAGCACTGGATGGATCATTTCTGCAATTCAGTACTAGGGCACATGAAACTTTGCCCTTGGCAACTTTTTGGTTTTTCAGGGTTTCCCACGAAAATCATAGCACACAATGTTTCATGGGCCAAACTGAATTAAAAACTTCTGTTTACTTGCATGTTACCTGCAAAAGCTTCTTATTTCTATGACTGGACTGAAGGCTGGGTGAAGCTTCATGTGTTGTTACACTTCTGGTACAGTCAGATGCCAAGCCCAACCTCTACATTTCTTTGTTTTCCAATTGCTTTTTTTCTTAACATCATCTTACAATAATAATAATAATAATTTTATATTTATTCACAATTTTATATTAATATTCAGTTTTTTTTAAAAAAAAGAAACACCACAGAAGTGATCAATAGCACATTTAAGAGGATATTCAAATTTCCAGTGTTGTCAGGAGAAGGAATCATCCCTGCTCCTTCTGAGTGCAGAATGACCCAAAAGAAACCAAGCTTTTCTAAGAATTTCAATTAAAATCAATGTGATAGCAAGAGAAATACTGCTATTAGCTGCAGGAATGAGACCTCAGGGATTTTTGGTCAGCTGAGGTGGCTTCAGGAACCTGAAACTGCCAGACATGGGCACCCAAAGCATCTTCACAAAGCAGAACCATGTGGCAGAACACAAACTGTGGAGGGAGGGAACATGGGTGTGGACTGACAAAAGCTGAGAGCAACTTACAGGACACGGAGGTTTTTGAGTCCCCTGAAAGCACCTTCTGCAATGTGGTTGATGGAATTGTGGCTCAGCCTCAGCACGTGCAGCCCCCCAAGGTCTGCCAGGCTTCCCTCATCCAGCCTGGTCAGGTTGTTGTAGGAGAGAATCCTGAAGGGAAAAAAAAAATGCAACAAACAGCTCTTGTCAATCCATCTGGTATTTTCCAAACTGCTCTGTGCCAAGCAGTGCCTGCCTCCCAGAGCCACCTGACACGAGGTGATGCACTGGGGGGGGGGGTGAGGAAATAGGATTGATTGCAGGTATTGCCCCAAAACACCCATGGGGGACACCAAGGAGCAGGAGGCAGCTGGTACCCAGCTCTGGGGCAATTTTCTGTGCAGGCTACAGAGAGAGGCTGCCCCAGGAGTGACTGAGAGCAGCAGCCCAGCACACAGGCTCTGTCAGCTCCAGCAGGGAGAGCTCCCCTGCCTCCCCTGCAGCTGGGTGAGGGGCTGGGAGCCTTGGCTGTGCTCAATCCCCTCTCCCTCTGAGGCTCACAGGAGCAGCAGGCCCTGCTGCCCACGCCCTGTGAGGTGCAGAGTGATGTCACACTGATGGATTTTGGAGCTCACACAGCCTCTTGGCAGGGTGCAGGCTGCTGTGCTCAGGAGGTGCCTTATCATTCTGCACTTGTGCACAGCCAGCCCCAGGCTCTGGGTGTGGGTGCCTGGGCTCCACCCCAGTGCAGAGCCAAAAGCATTTCACCACAAGGCAATTGAATGCTTCCTTTCACCCACAGAAAGGAGGTGTCTGCTGTAAACCAGCCACCTTTCCTTCCTCCCACTCCCCTTTGTCAAGGAGCACAGTTTGCCTTAAATCCTCTCCACTTACAAGAGACTATTGGAGGGTTGGGGTTGTTGTTTTTTTTTTTTTCCTTAGTTTTCCACCTATCTCTTCCCCTTGCCTGCATTATCTCTGGTCTGGGAGGATTTTTTTCAGCACTGCTCCTGTTGCAGTCTGGAAGCTGGCAGGAAGGCAGCTGCTTTTCTCTCCCAGCAAGGTGTGGATGAGGCTTTGGAGATGTGACACTGAGGGCAAGCCTTGGGATCTGCTGCAGCCACCCCACACACTGTGCAACCACCTTCTATCCAGAATAAAGCCCTGCTTTACTGTGGAAGGCCAGCCTGGATTCTCAAATGAGAATAGCAGCAGGCACCAGATTTTGAAAACCACCTCCTCGGTGACCTGGGAGTGCCACTCACTTCAAAAGATGTGAGGGTTTGGGCTGCTCAACTTTTGAAAAAGTGAAACAGCTTTGAGCAAGCACTGAAATTCTTCACTGTACAGACAAGAAAAAAAAAAATTCACGGAGTTCCAAACCTCCAAATTCCTCTTCTAGCACTGCCTGTTAATGAGTCTGCTTAAAAATGTGTCTAGGGCTTGCATGAAATTCACTGCAAAGCCAAAACCAAAGTCCAAACAGACACATACTCCAGAGCACTGAGAGTGTCATTTACTTGGCAAAGGGGCTCTCTATCTTTTAGCTGTGTGAGTGGGCAGAGGGCAAGCTCTGGAAAAAATTCAGCAAAGATTAATGAGTTTGAAGGTATGGGACAACATACTTTCACTCCTAAAGAAGCTATAGTGTTAGTTATGAAGAACTGGCATCTGGTCAAAATTATGTCCTCACCTGCTATTAAAGAATTTGGCTTAAAAAAAAAAAAAGTTGTTCAAAAGTAATCCTAAACCTGGCTGAGAAAAGAAATAGTTCCTTTTGAATCCACATACAGGAGTTCCTGCCACAACTGGTGAAGGCATGTTCCCTCTGTTTGTTTGGATGTCACCCCAAGATGGACAGACAGCAGCAGGACGTGGTGACTCTCAATGGTGTCACACATGCAAAGTTTCAGGAGCTATTGCACCTGGCAGTGGCTTCTTCAGCTCTCCAGGGCTCTGCTTCCTGCCCCAGGCCCAATTTGCAAAACCTCAGGTTTCCCCCCTCAGCTCAGCAGTGTGGGTGATCTGGTTGAGAGATCTCTGCTGCTTCACCAAGCTTGGCATCTCTACCAGTGAGAAATCACTGGCATGAATCAATGGCAACGTTTGTCTACACAGCCCTTCCAGCCTGGTGAGAAGTAGGAGATTTTGAGCACCATGCCAGAATTGGTGCAGAATGGGGTTAACCAGAACCCTATTGTGCAACTGGAGCTGCTGCTGCCAGCCTGTTCTGGATCAGGTACCTCTAAGACACTTCACTCCCCCTGACCAAGCTACAGGTAAAAAGGAAAGACCCAGCAGCCAAGTCACCATTTACCTCTGATGAAATCCTCTGCTCCCACTGTGGTTTTTCCATGATGCTGACGCTCCAGCACCTGACTGGTGAATACAATCAGCCCTTTCTCATGCTCAGAACAAGGCAAGAGCTTTCTTTCCTTGTCAGCTCTTACATCAGCCCAGAGCCTTGGGTTCACATTTTGTCCCAGCAACTGAATGAGATAACTCCTCCTTCAGATGATCAACACCCTCCTTAGAAGACTGAAATTCATTCCCTGTACAGCCACAGTGTTTTCAGGTAACTGAAACCCAGCAGATTTAGCAAGAGGGGAGGTGAGCAAGGATCTTTCAATCAGGAATGAAACCACCAACAAAGTGCACGAGTCAGTCTGGATGTGTCCATGGCTTCCTTTCCTCACCCTGGCATTTCAGCACAGATCTCTCCTACAGGAGTTTCAGTTTCATATCTGATGGCTCCCTACAGCAGCTTTACCCTAAAGGCAGCACCTGAGAGAGCTTGCAGGACTTTGCAGGGCTGTGCTAACTCCCACACAATCACTTTCCCCATCTCAGCCGTGGCCTCAAACTGCAGCACAACCCTGCCTGTCAGGCCAGGCACACCCCAGTGCCTCACACCACCTCACACCACCAGGCATCTTCCAAACCTACCCCATCCTGCACCCCAGTTTCTGCAATTACTGCTTCTAAGACAGGACAGCTCACCGTTAGAACTGCTTGTTGGATGAGATCCTAAATCCATACCTGAGAAAAAGGACTCAGCATGACAAGCAACCTCCAAACTAAACCTTGAGGGTTTGCAAGACAGAGTCATGTAGAGAAGACAAGCTCAGCTCTCCCTAAAAGAGTTCTGCCATTAGCCCTGGGAGGTGCAGGTGGGCCTGACCCACCCCATCCAACCCAGGCTGGAATAAAGCTCAGCACAGGCACCAGATACTTGGTTCTATGCAGTGCAGTGATCTGCATTTGGCTGTTCCAAGGATTCAGCTGTGAGTGCCTTGATGTCCCCTTTTTTTGATGCTTCAGATTTTAACAGATCAAAGGCAGAGCACAGTTCCAGTTCTGATCTGCTGCCTTGAAGATCTCTCCATTAACACTGCCTTAATCTAGCAAAATATCATGTGAGGATCTGAATTGTGCAAGGCATGGGCAGTTCTGCAGCAATTTGAAAAATCAAGTAATTCAACAATCACGTGTGTATTTAATTAGAACAAAAAATAAAGTACTTCCTTGCACCCCCAAAAAATAACCAACATCTGAACAAATAATTTGGGTTCAATAGAAAAACCACAGGGCTAGCATGTTAATTCTTAACATAAAGAAATTACATGTGTCATGTGTATCCATCTCTGAGCCCACATCCCAAAGGTTCAGGACTCACAGCTGGGTGGGCAGATACCAACCTCCAGTGTGAGAGCAGAGTGAGGCCTCTGGCAGCAGGAAGCTGCTTTTTGGTGGATAGGAGACTCCCTGACAATGTTTAGCATTTCCTGCACCAAGCAGAATGAATTCCAGCTCCACTGACCAAGTGTCAAGTTGACCAAAGTAAAAAGCAAAGCTTTGCACAGTCCCACGAGGGGATGGCAGCACCTTCTGTAAATACTGCCAGCATCCCTGTTGTCTCTTCAAAAAGGCATTAAGCAGTGCCACAGATCCAAAAGACACCCTTGTGGGGCTGCCCTTCATTTGCCAGGCTGTATCCCCAGCACCTCAGAAGAGCAAAGCCCATGTATTTACTTTTCAACAACTGAACCCCACAGGAAGGATAAAGTGTAAACAGGAGAAACAAGGAGAACTGCCTTGAAAGGGCCAAATCTCTGCTGGTTGAAAGCACGGTTGTTCTTTGTAAATACAGAGGATAAAGCAAAGATTCCTTCAGGCTGTATAGTTATTATATGGCAAGTTACAAGTCTTGTAACTCACTAGCTAAAACATTGGCAAGCCACAGCTCACAAACTCTCCAGGTCTTTTGGCACTGTGCACTTTTAGTGGGTTCTAGCCTTTGTTTCTGGTACAAATGTGTTTTAACCAGGTGCTCTGAAGGTCATAACATCATAAATAACAAGGTCATCACTTAGGAGCCTGCAGTTCCTGCGTTTCTACAGATTGATAAGAGTGGGAGCTGTAGGTCTTGAGAAAATTCCTTACTCCCCTCTCTCCTACCAGCATTACACAACACCACAGAAACCAACTCACAGCTCATGCAGCTTCTGGCAGAAGCTCCAGCCATCGGGGTTGATGCGGGATATGGAGTTGTTGCTGAGGTGGAGCTGGTGCAGAGAGGAAAGGCCATAGAGAGAGCCACTGTTCACTTCTGTCAGGCTGTTGTATTCCAGGTGCCTGTGGAGAAAAACCAGAAGGAATTGACAGATAAGCGGCACTGGTCAAATGATGGAAGCATTTCCAAAAAGAACTGGGATTTTAGCCATTCCTACACACCTTTCCACATACCCAGGTGGACACATGCATGTGTGGGCATTTTTTGTCAAACAAAGATAGAAATTCAAGGACACACAAAGGAAATACCCACAAGGAGATGTGACTGCAGAGAGAAGCTCCACTGCAAGTAAACTGGGCTTAAAGCATCCCATTCAAGTTTGTATTTGCAGAGTCTCAGTTGTGTGACAGCAGGACCCAGAAACCTGCTGCCTTCACCACCTGGGACCTCACAAACACATCTGGAAGCCAAGGGTGCTGGAAGCTTCAGGTATTTCTTTGCAATGACTAATCAATTTATTTTCTGGGATGGAAAGAAAGCATCACCTAGAATGGCCAGCTTGGTTTCTAAGTATCCCATGAGGTGGAATGATGCTGTCTGCAGCAAAGAGTTTCCATTTATCAGCCAAAACAAATTTGCAGAAGCCAGATATTTAAAGACCAATTGAGATAAATGCTGAACATTCAAACTGTCAAACTTTCAAAGGAATAGTTCCACAGCTTAAAAAACAGTGCTGTTTTTACTGAACACCTGCTGAAGCAGTGAGCTTTTGCAAACTGTGGGTCAGCTAAAGAGAAGCTGCTGTATCGAATTTGTAGGCACCCCGACGAGGGGGGAGAATGATGTGTCTGACTCCATCTTATCAGAAGGCTAATTAATTACTTCATTATACTATATCATTCTCTACTATATTACACTATTTTACATTACTGCCAAGCACTCAACTCTGCACACAACTGTAGGGAATCTTGTGACTGTCAGCTGACAGTCCCGACACACACACGCTCGTAAATAAACCACCATTACTTTAGATAAAAAATCTCCATATTGCATTCTACTTTTACACAAACACAGGCACAGCAAATAAAATAAGAATTGTGTTTTCTTTCTCTGAGGTTCAGAGAATGTGAATCTCAGAAATATTCTTGAGAAAAATTACGCCTTGCTTTTCTCTGTGAAGAGAGAAGTGGCAATGCCACTGCAGCAGCTCTGGGCGTGCAGGACAGAGAAAGGAGCACAAGAAGCAGCACGGGTCATTGCTAAAATACAGAGAAGGATGTGACAGCACCAACTTACAGAACTTGCATTTTGGCCAGGCCCCAGAAAGCCCCATCAGTCAGTTTGCTGATGTTGTTGCGCTGCAGTTTCAGCACTTCCAGGCTGTCCAGCCCCTGGAACGTCAGCCCTTCAATCAGGCGGAGGCGATTGCGGTTCAGCTCCCTGAAATCACCAAGGCCATACAAGTTGGTTAAAGCCCAGCCCTTTCTCACCCAGTCATCTGTGCAGCACACAATGGGGGCAGCAATGCCAACAGCTCCTGTGTCAGTGGTTCCCAGGAGACACCAGAACAGCACCGGAAACCTTCAATCCCAGAGCTATCCAGGGAAGGCAGCTGGGTGTGATCTCCTAAACAAACTCACCCTGGGACAGGCTTTCACTACAGAGAAATTACACAGTGCAGCAATTCCTCTTCATCCCTCCTCTCTCTGCATTTCTTTTCAACCATTGAGCCTTCTCATCAATTCCCGCTCTCCATCCTCCCTCGAGCACAGACACCATTTGAACCAAAACACTGGCATTATTTCCTTTACAATCTATTGTTTTTATAGGACTTGTAATTGCCCACTTAAAATGTGCTCTGAAACATGCAGGTGCCCCAGAAGTGTGGGCACAAGAGGAAACTTTATGGCCAAGTCTGAAAGGAAAGCCTTCAGACCCGTGAAAAATGTCACTTTTTTTTTTTCTACTATCAGAAACTAATAAAGAGCGAAAGTGTTTCCAATAACAATGCAGTCTTAATATTTGTGTATACAATCGTTTCCAGCCTGGTTCATTAAATTTCTTTTGAGTTTCCCTGGGTGGGGAAGGACCCCTAAATTTTGCCAATATCTTTTTTCTGAATAGCAATATGAATATCATCACAGCACTCTTTACCAACCAACATCAGTCTTATGGATTGCTTGACCCAGACATACCAGGTGAAAATCCAGTTCTGTTAAGTCAGTGGAGAACTTCAACACAATGCACTAAAAGCTGGAAGCTAAAGCTTTTAAAACTGATACTTTTCCCACACATACAAGATTAAGCTGAGGATAGCTCCCTATTCAGTGTTTGTGTTGAGGAAAATGGTGGAGGTTACAACATCCAAACTTGTTTTGGAAAAGATGAAGAAGCCATAGAGACTTTAAGCTTACTTTTCAACTGCCTAAAAAAACAATGTTGAACTTGGGCTCAAGTTGAGAATAATTAAAGTCAAGTAAGCAATAAAGATTTTGCAGGCCTAAAGTACCTTGTGGTACTGCACTTCCTGGGCTATTAGTGAAACAGGCTTTGCCAGAAAAAGAACTGTACACAAATCCTACAACCCACCAATCTGGGTAACTTGCAATTCATTCATGTTTATCTGCAGAGTTAAACAACCAGCTCTGAGGCAGTCATTAAGAGCACCAATTACTCCATCTCTCAGTGCAAACCATGTTCCTAAACAGACTGAGTTGTTTTCATTACAATTCTGCACATGATGCAGTCAAACACAGTGAATTAGAAGCCCTCGCTCAATGGACAGCAACTTCCAACTGAGAGGCAGCAGACTTTTCCTACTGTGTGCCCCATCCCATCCCAAACTGGCTGTAAATCCTGCATGTATGCAGACACAAATGCACACACTCTCCTTGGGCACACCCTGGCTTCAGGATTTCTCTCTCAGTCAAGAGGTTGACACTTAGAGGTGCAAGTTCCAACAGCATTTGTGGACTTTATGTTAACAGACAGAGGTGGACCTTTTGTCTTTCAAATTTGATGGAAAGATTGCAAGGAGCCTTAGGCTGGGCCCATTTCTACAACAGCAGCAGAAGGGAAAAGTGCCATTAAGTGGCCACTTTTTTACACATAAAGCATGTTTATAGCTACAGATGTCTGTGTGTCCCCACACAGGCAGAACAACAACCATGTGTGTGTTAACTCATCTGAGCTGCAATTTTCTCTGCCCAAATATCACCTCACAGTTTAACAACCCTCCCTCATTGCTTTTTTATTGGCACATAAAGATACCTGTGTGGCCCTGAAACACTAACACAGCAGCTGAGTTCTGTCCCTCTCAATGGAAACATCTTGCAAACCTCTCTTGCACCACAGACACCAGCAGCTTGCAAGGGAATGGATTTGTCTCACTCTGTCAAGTGCAAAAGATGCTGATATCTGTTGCAGCATTCCTCCCTCCCTCCCTCCCCACCTGATCCAAATAATGACCTGAAAAGCCAAGAGTTACAAGACAAAACCCTCTCCCAGTGTGTCTTCCTAGGAGCTGGCAGAGAACTCCTGCACAGTGAATTCTACATTTCAGACACAGTAGGTGAGGATGGGTGACATTTGCTGTGCACACCCCCAGGATCATTTTATCTCCATGAAGTGTGGCTGAGCTTAATTAAACTCGACATTTGTACTCACAGCTGAATTAGCCTGGGCAGCCTGAAGGCCTTGACAGGAAGCTGAGTGATCCTGTTTTTACTCAGCCTGAGTGTCAGCAGGGTCCGGGACAGGCTGTCAAAGGCACCGGGCTCCAGGGTGCTGATTCTGTTGCTCCCCAGGTAGCTGCAATAAATCACAGCAGAAAAATGAATGCTTCTGTCAGAAATTACCTTTTATCAGCATTTAGTTGGTCTCCGGACAAGCTGGTGAAACTACAGAGGTGGCTTCAAAACCAGCTGAATTTCTGGCTGCATAAATGGTCTTTCCCAGAGCCTGTGATGAATGTGGACAATTGCTGGGCACTTCCAAAGAGCTCCCTGACATCCTCCTACTTGAACAAGGCAATCAGAAGTGGAAGCCAGAAACTGGAGACTATTCCAGGGCAGGATGATGCTATTCATTCCCCATTTTCCCCTCAGCAGCTGTCCCAGAGGTCTTTTTTATTTAGATCCTGGTCTGAGCCACAGGGGGCTGTTTCTGCAGGACATCAGTCACAACACCACTCTCTTATACCCTCTTGCAACCAGGAACACAAACTTGGGTGTAAAGTTTAATGCAGGCAGACTACTTGCCTGCACCTCTTCAAAGGTATCTAAAATACAGATTATGTCATATTTCTCTGAATAGCAACATCCTGTGGGAGTGTGTTATTCTGCTTGACCCCATTTTCTCCAAATAATCAGAGACATGTCTGTTCTCAATATTCAGAAAGCCACTTTGATGATTAAATGGTTGTTCTCTCTCCACTCTTTTAGATGCACATGGGTTTGCAGTTGCAAAGACACCTACACATGAAGGATGCAGGATACCTTAAAGATACCTCTTCTCTTCAACACAATTAATAATAATCTGTATTCTTTATAGAGACATCTACACATGAAGGATGTAGGATACCTGAAAGATACCTTTTCTTTACAACACAATTAATAATAATCTGCATTCTTTATAGCTACATCAGAAACCAAACACCACTCAAAAATAACCTGACAACAGTGACAACGTGCTGCCTTCTCACTCTCCCTTGCACTTAAAATCCTGACAAATAATCCCATACTTCTTATGCTCATGGCTCCTTTTTCTGAAGGTTTGAGGCCCTTTTCTGTGCTGTGGCAACTCCACAAAAGCTGTTCCCAGCCAGCAGAACTCACAGCTCCTTGATGAGCAGTCCCTGTGGGAAGCAGCCGTTTCGGATTTCCGTGATGTCATTGAAGCTCAGGTCCAGCGTTTCCAGGGTAACGTAGGGCTGCAGCTCACTGCCCTCAATGCTGCGGATCCTGTTGTGATGCCTGCAACAGTCAGGAGCAGAAAAAGGGACTGTTTGGTTCTCTTAGAAAAACAGAATGAATATCCGAGTCTGCAGCACGCCTCCAGGCTGGCCTTGAGTTTGTACACTCAGAGTTATGGTGACTTTTTAACAGCTTTAACTTTTTAACCGTTCCAGAGAGATTCTTCCCTAATCCCCTCGCTGCTCCTCTGGCTAGAGCCAGCTCACAGGTATCTGCAGGCTTCCACTTTTTTCCTTCTACAGAGCTATTGACTCCACTCATCAGTTTTTCTTCCATTAATCTGGGCTCTCCCACAAGCCTGCGCTTCCAAACTGCATTTGTTACATGCCAGGACTACAGGGCTGCTTCTAAATCCCAAAGGCAAGGAGTGCAGATCAGTGGCTCAACATGCCAAGGCTTTATCCAGAGAATGTGACTTTCAGAGAAGGAAACAAATAACTAAATACAAACTCAACAAAAGTTACATAACATTCTGAATTCCTAAGGATTCTTCAGAAAATTCCCAGCTTTGCACTGTGTTACAGTGATTTATAACACACAGAATTAAGAAGTCTTGCAAACATTCTTGCTGGCATTTCCTTATCTTTTGCTACTTTTGTCCTGCTGTAGGATTAGGACAACTCTGCAGTGCCCAAGCACCAGCTGTAGGATCAGACCTGCACTGATCCCCTGTGTTTGCTGCCCGATCAGGACAGCCTGAGGGATTCAATCCAAGGTTTTTCTTTAGAGAAATTCCTACCAACTGCCCTCAGTTTGCTTCCACAGCCACCAAACAGTTAAATACCTTTAGACCTCATCTGTACTCAACAAGGTATAAGTAAAAATCACCCCCTCACTGAGTCCTTTCCTCTGACTCCTTTCTGGCCTGAGTCAGTAGAGAACAGTAATCAATTAAAGAAATACATTGTGCATTAGTCACAAGAGGCAGAGCACATGCCTGATGTGAATTTAGAGCAGTCACTGATATTACTGGCAAGGCTCTGAGTGAGGCACTCCAAACAGAGACGCTCACCAGACACTTGGGAACTTGCTGAATAATAAGAGATAGTAAAGGGAGTTCAGACAAGTCCTGTGCCTCAATCCATGCAGACACCTACTGGGTGAGCAGAGGAGGGGAGAGCAGCCAGTGAAAGCACTCCTGAATGCGAGTTCCAGCTCCCCTGACAAAGCATCGGCCCTTTGAAACAAAAACTGAGGGATGTCTGACACAGCTTTTCAGGCACTTCCAGCTGTTCAGGAGCCCATCTTCTCCAGCTTCACCCCCTCTTCAGGCTCTCCCAGAGGTTCAGACAAGCCCCTTTGGAAGAAAACCTCCCTTGGACAGAAAATGCCAGCAGCACATGGCAAGGGACCTGCTCCCCACACCATGATCTGCTCCTTTACCCTCCCTGTTATTGAAACCAGATTGTTTCACCACAACCTTTGCTGGTGTCCACAACAGGAAGAGTGGAAAATCTGCAACCCCAGAACAATTTGCTCTTGGGAGACTCACCCTTTAAACAGCCAGCACATGGCCCTTGCTTAACGCTGGGGAAACAGGCACAGAAACACTACTTTGACTGAAGAGTTTAAATGATAATTAATTCAGTGCAGGCTCAGAAAACACGAAGGACAAATTTTACAGCACTATAGCAGTGTGCTGCTAATACAATGCAACAAGGTGTCACAAAAAATCAAAGGAAAGTCATAATTTATGTCTCCAAACTGGTTATTCCATGGGTTACCTGCACACAGGTCTCCACAACCACAACTGTTTCAAAGGTAATGATGTGGCTGCTATCCAAAAGACCAATATTCATTTACAGCTGGGAATAAAGTCTGATGCACCTAGTAGGACAGTGGTACACTGAATTTATAGCACAGTGAGACTAAAAGACAGGAAAAATCACTATACCCAGAATTTTGTGACCTCCATTAACTAAAAACACGGGCAAGGGAAATTTCTTTCCCTCTACGACTATTTTTTTTTTCAATTAACTTGATTAGTAGCATCACAAGGTTCAGATATTTTTAATACTTTTTTCCTCCTCAAAAGAAGAGCACCCATTAAATGTGCTTTCAAGCCTGACTCAGGAAAGTACCTGAACACAGACATAACTGAAAGCAAAGCACGAGCACATTTTCTGGAGCTCTCCTGAAGCAGGGGCTGCGAGTTCAGCTCTGATCTCATCTAAGCTGAGATGGCTGAGATGAATCTGGCTGTAAATTAACAGGAAATGAAGGCTTGTACAAACGAACATGGAGAATCTATAAATCACCTGACAATCCCTACACAGGGCAGCAAAGTCTGCAAGGGACTGAGAGCACAGAGTGGATTTGGACATGAAACGCTCTTCAGAAGCCAATGTCTTTTCATTTTATTATTTTTTTCTTTTGGAATATTAATATTTTTGTGCTTTGGTTGCTCAACATATATCCACTCGGCCTGCCTGCCAGATCTCCCAACCCATCCCAGAAGACAGACTTGAAGAAGGGAAGAAAAGGACAGGAAAGAACTATTTTGTTTGAGCTGTGTTCGCAGTTTCCAGGTGACTTCTGTCTGTTCGCCTCTCGCTTTTCATGTGCTGCAGCTGGCAGATGAGAGGGATACTTTATTTTGCACAGGCAGAAAAACTGGCTCTTTTCTCTCCCTCTCCCCCTTTTGCTTCAAACATGGGCTGACTCCAAATGTAGCTCTCAGCTCCAAACACCATCCCGGGCCAGTCCCAGCTGGGGAATGTCAGACAGTTCGCTGCAAAGCACTGCACCCTCTCAAAGCACTGCACTTCAAACAAAGCCTGTGACTTTTCCTATACACAGCATGTGATATGAAAGCAGCAAAGCACAAACCTTTTACTAGCTTGATTACAATTTATTTTTCATTCTTTTGGTAAGGGCCCAAATGTGATTTAACCCTTACTGTTACTACTTGGATCCTCTCGGCTCTCCCGCCTTTGTTCCTCTGTTCATCACAAGGGAGTTTTGCAGAAAAAAAAAAAAAACACCAAAAAACCCAGTGGTGTTATGAATTTGCCTCTCCCTTTTATCACTGACTGGAAAAGGGCTGGATTTCACCCAACCACTTCACACTGGGTCGGCTTCAAATGTGACAGATCAGATTTTAGAACCAATTGCCGAAACCAGGCGTTAAAGCACAAATAATTGGTGCTTGCACAACCAACACCTCCCAGTATCCTTTCCTCTCCCCACTCCTTGGGTATCACAGCCTGGAAACAGCCTTCCCTGCCTCACTTCAGCCAGTGCTACCTCAAGAGTGTACAATGACAGGGCTTCAATGTGAGATTGTGCAATTAGAGCCTGGAGTGGGAGCCAAGTCTCTTGGTTTCTATTCCCAGCTCTGGCACAGACTCATCTGCCTTGGGCAAGTTCCTTAACCCCTCTCTACCTCTGGCTTTCCAATGTGCATGGAAAAGGACTATCCAACTAGGATGATGCAGCCTTTGCTGAGGACTAAAAACCTGGAGTGAAAGCAACTCAAGCAAAAAAGAAATCATAGGAACTAAGGAGCCCATCCAAGTCCATTTGGGTTTGTTTATGAATATGGGAGGATCTGGCTTAAACAGCAGAACTTCCAAGTTCATACCCAACGTCATTCCCAGAGACACTTCATCTGCAGCTAACACAGACCTGGAACACCTCTGTGCCAAGCTAAGGTAACTGGCAGTCAGCAGTGATCCCTTCCACACTCTCTGTGCTCATGGCACTTGTTCAGGAACTTCTTCACCCTGGGGTCAGCACCAGCTCTGGCCGCAGAGGGAGAGGAGAGCTGGGTGGATGCACCCTCCAGCCCCTCAGTTCAACACCCCAGAGTAGCACAGCCCCTCAGCACTTTGCACAGACCCCTTGTGCCCACAGGAGATCTGGACCATCCCCAGGCAGCTCCTTGCCGAAGCAAGGCCGTGAGGAAACAAACGCAACGCGCGCTCTTCTGCTCCACCGCGCTGAGAAAAACAAGCAGAACGTTCCAGCACAGCCAAAGCCTGTTTGGGTTTGCTCTGAGCCGGGAGGGAGCTGGAGGGGGTGGCAGGAAAATAACAGGTGGCGCAAAGTCAAAGGCTTGCAGCATTTCCAGGAATCTCAGCTTGTATTTTAGAGGTAAAGTTACACTTTAATCCCGGTGCGTTTCCTCATTCGAAGCGTCTTTGTGAATATTTATTTGATAAACAGGCTGTGAAACATTTTCCACCAGAGCTAATAGGGGAAGAATTCACCTTCCTCTTTGCAGCAAGCAAGGAGAACACCACTCAGTTTAATTTATACCTTAGCTTCAAACTCCTTGTGTGAAATGGATGCAAAGAGCAGCACAAAAACGTTCCTTTGTTGTTTGAGCCACATTCACTCTCCCCAGCAGCTGCCCACTCCAAAGCTGACAGCAGAAAATCAAAGCAAGACCCTCAGACAGGAATGCACGAGGGGCTTTGCTTGGGCTGATTTAAATACAATCAGCAGAAAACCTCCTGGTTTAGACAAAGCTTGAACTAAGGCTGCTGTAGCTGCGGTGTAAATGTTCAGTGCGAAGCGAGGCTAAAGGCAGGCATAAGTCACATGCCTGCCCTTCATGTAGTGTCAGCTTACAGATCTGGCCCGGCTCACCAGAGAAAAGGGAAAGCTGTAATACAGCAAACCTATTAAACCAGCACCTGTTATAGGCATCAAAAATAAAACTGAGCTTCTAAAGAGGGGCTCTGCACCTCGGGCAGGGTTCTATTAATATGCCAGCACATTTTCAAAATTAGCGTACGAGGGAGATCACAGGACTTGGAAAAAGGGAGATTTTTAAAAGTTCAGGGTTTGGTTAGTATTTCCATCCTGACAAAGTATTGAAGAAACAAAATGCTGGAGCCAGAAAGAGTTATGGGGTTTGGTAGTGAAGGACAGGCAAGGTTTGGTGTCACAGACTGGCTGTGCAAAGAGAGGGAGATCAAAGGCAGCGTAACCAGAGATGGATCACACACACTGTGACTAACACGTGCCTGGAACTACCTGCCCTCCTCCTCCTCAGCTCAGAGGAGATGGAGATCCAGTACTGATCCTTCTAGAAACACTGAAGAAGATCAAAGACATGGGTTCCTAAGCTTTCACCTTACATGATTTGCTATTTGATTTCAGCCTGTCACTCACTACACAAACACAAAAAATAATAAATAAAATCACGGTTTCAGAGTAGAGTGCAACGCCTGAGTGATTTTCCTAACAAGGCAAGAAGGGTAACTGATAATCTGGAAGATGAATTTGTGTTTACAACAGCAGCAACATAAATGTTCCTGCTTTTCTGGGTCACCTTCTTACATTCAATAACCAAAGATCTCCTAAGTGATTTTTATTAACATATGCAAAGAAGGAAGGGGAAGAATGTCATTGGGACCTGAACATCAGCTTTGACTCAAAGTTCAAACAATTTATCAGTGTAGAACTTGTTACATGGTTTTAACATTTTACTCACAAATTTTACTTCCAAAGATTTCTTTCAGAAAACTTTTTCTTCTCTACTGTAACTTGTGAAATGTCTGCCTTGGAGTACAGTGAAGCCATCTCTGCAGCTGAAGATGAAGTAAACCAGGCAGGTGACATGCTGGAAGTCTGTGTCACACCATTCTCTAGTTCTTAACATGAGACCTTCCCAGAAAAACTGAACTGCCTGATGTGCATGAGCCCTCACACTCCCCAAGTGCTCTGGAAAGCCCCACTAGTTGTCTGACACTTTGTGTTGTCTTACCAGCCTTTCCAGAATAATCCATTAGGCACAAGATTTTGTACTGTCACAAGAATGTGTATTTTTATCCAACAAAAAAACTGCATTTGCTTGTGGGAAGTGCCCCACTGTCCTTTCAGAGCAAGGCTGCATGGGTTGCTGTTTGGACAGGAAGCAAGGATGCATGGAAGCAGCCCCCACTTTTCTCAGATGCTCTGAATCACTCCTTCCCTGAGGAATCCTGGCGGATTCCCAGGCTGTCACAGATACAGCTCTGTTTGTTCAGGTGCTGGCTGCACACACAACAAGAGCAGAGCAGTGGCAGGCCAGCCAGCCACTGCATTTTAGGGTCAGCCACACAAAACAAACCAACACAAAAACCAAAAAACACCACCCCCAAAAAGCCAAAAAAAAAAACAAACCCAAAACCCCAAAACCAACCAACCCATACCAAAACCCCAAACCACTGGAAGAAAAAAAAAAAAAAAAAAAAAAAAGAGAAGCCACTTGTGTAATTTTTTACAGATATCCAAACTTTCTCCTAAAGTTCATATGCTCTACCTAAAACTGTAAGTCAGGATCTTCCCTCTCCCTAGCACTCCTTCAGAAAAAGGTCTAAGATGAAGCAAACAAAACCCATGACCCTTTTACACTGTTTTTCACTTAAAATCATATAAAGGAATAATGCAAGAAACAAGCTGAAGGAGCTATTCCAACTATATCTAACTAAAGCAGAAAACCTGAAGAGGATTTATTCATCTGCTGTACATCAGCTTCAAACCAGGTATATTCCAGGAGGCTTTTATTCATCAGGTCATGTTCTCACCCTATTCTATGGTTTAGGATGGAGTAGCATGAATCAAATTACCCCCAGCTACACACAGCTGGGACAAAACAGAGGGGTAAAAAAAACAACCTGGGCTTTGGGGTTTCTTTGAAGATGGAGGGGATGGGAAAAAAATGGAACCTTTCACAGTGAAGTGACCGTGTCTCTGTTCCAGGTCATGGATGTTTGGAGGCAGAAATCAGTCTGGGAGCTGAGATTTGCTAATTCACCCCTTTGGGCCTGGGAGCAGCTGCCCCCTGCAGAGGGCTGTGCTAGGAACTCTCTTCCCACAAGCAAACTCTCACTCACACAAATAGTTCCACTGCAGCCAACAGGACTGCTCATGTGAGCCCAGTGTGACCCAGGGGCTCTGTTTTCACTGTCTATTATTAAAGGCCACTCTGTGGTCACTCACAGGACCAAGCTCATCTTCCTCTCACACTGATGGACTGCAGCCACTGACCCTGCTGCACTCCCAGTGGCCTCAGAGCACCCTCGTGCCCGGGGCACCCAACCATGGGCAGATGTTATCCTGCTGCCAGGCACACTCCCACAGCTCCTTCTAATCCACATGGATAAGAGGAGGGGATCAAGCATTCTCTTTAAAATCTTCCCAGCAGCTGGACATAAGCAAAGGCCTGGATCTGATGAACAATTTTTGATAGGTTAAGTATGAACTGCATGAAGGAAAGCCCTTCTCCTATTGTAACCAAAACACACTGAGCTACATATTCTCTTTGAATATTTCTGAACTAGCACTGTTTATGTAAACTTTCTGATTTCTTACATGACCTTACACTGTGTGCTGATCCATTGAGGGAAGCCATGTCGTTTTTCAAAACTCTCTCCCTCCCTCACTTTGATCTGCATTTCCTTTCACTGGACTTTGACTCACCACCATATGATTTCGGATATTTTTTGCAACATACAACTTCCTAAGCCTTGAGCATTTCATTCCATTGAGAAAACAAAATGTGTGGGACAGGCAGGATTAGAATTTAGTCATCTTTAAAATAGAGGCTGTCTCATCTCTTCAGCAGATTACACAACCTGCTGTGACATCAAAGCAAATAAAGATTCCTGAAGACAAGACAGTCTCTGTTATGGGCACAGTCCCCCCATCAGCAACTGAGTGGCTCTAAGAGGACCAGCTCTCTTCTGGTTACACTGGATGTTTCATCAAGACAGTGCTCTGCAGCAGTTTTTAAAATGATGTATTCACAAGGGGCTCAGATCCATTAAACAGGCCATGCAAAGCCTCTCTCATTGTCTGGCACAGCTTCTCTGTAACGAGCCTCCCTGAACTTTTGTGAACTTGACCCCAAAGAATCTCAGGGATGATGTGCAGAGCCCTGAGCTCACCCTCAATGGAGGATGCACCTGCAAGGGTTGGGGCCAGCTATCTTCAGCAGGGGCTGCCCAACCTGTGATGCAGTTTGGCCAAAGGCACCAGGGAGGGAATCCCTAAGCCACTGAACACCATCACTGCTGGTTTTGCAAGCACACAGAGCTGTGTGAGCCTCTCACCCCCTCTCTGTCCATGCCACTGCTCCTGTCACTTCTCACATTCCCTGACCTCCATCTGCAGCAAGGACTGAGGAAGGCTGCAAAGGAGAAGAGAGGCTCTTCTGAGTGCTGAACTCTGCTAAGAGGAGAATTGTCCTGTGGGAATAGAAGGAAGAGAGTCACACAAGGTAAATGGCAGTTTTCACACAAGAATGCAGGAAACCACAGGGCTCTGCACCAGCTGTCTGAACGGGGTCGTGGCACTCAGCAGAGCCTCTTTGAAGGAAGGGCTGCATTAGTATTTGAAAGGGGTCATTCAGTTGCTGGCAGATGACAGTCAGGTCAGTGTTTCCATGCTCTACATCTCATATCTTTGGTCTGCTACTCTTTTGCTCTGCCGCTGGCTTTTCCTCTTGTGCTTCTCCCTCAAGGGCTTTCTTCTGCCACTGATCCACGCCAGCCAAACTCAATTTCCTATCACAAATTAAATGCATAAGCAACTCTCTGAAGCCAAGATAGAGGCTACCTTCACCCCACCACTTTGCTGCTCTGATGAATTCCTGCTCTCCACAGCCCCACAGTGCCCAGTGCCTGTGTCAGGGCTGCTGCCCAGGCCCCCCACCTTATCACCGCCTCAAAGATGAGCCAGGTCTGTGATAAGCAAGAACAGAAATCCAAAAATCAGACGTCAACTGAACCAGCACAGAGCAGAGGCTGGAGCACAGACAGCAGCTTCCTTTCATTTCATTGCATGCAAGTTTTGTGCTTCTAATCAACAAGGAGGGCATTTCCATTTGAAAGCCAAGAAGCTCCAAAAGCACAGGGCATGGAGGCACTTTCATCCTTAAATCCTGATACTGATTTTAGTTTCTCTTTGTGTAATACATGATCAAAGTAAATAAGATCCACCACAGCCCAGAGAGCACATGTGTTTTGTGGGTGGTTTTGTTTTGCTTTTGTCTCTCCACGGGAGCGAGGAGGGGAAAATAACACAAGGGGAGAAGCAATTCAAGTGCAAAGCAAATGCAATGGCTCTGCCCATGATGCTGCAATTTTCATCCAAACTGTAACTGCAAGCAGACTTGATAGCATGCACTGTCTGTGTCTCTAAGCCACAATGTGACAGAGGGCCTTTTCCCATCACTGACAGGAACACCATGAAAACAGGTGGATTTAACTACAGTGATGATAAGGGAGGTAAAGAAAGGACAACACACTTGAATTCATCTTCCACACCATCAAACTCTCAGTCTCACGGAACTTGCAGCAGAAGCTGCTAAAAGACCTGCCTCTTGAAAAAGGCAGCATTTGAAAAAACACATTTTTGACTGGCCAGTCAAACTCCTGTTAACACTTGAGAGATGTAGATAGGCTGGCTGTTCTGTCTGCTCCAACATGACACACACTTGAGCTCTGTTGAAAGGGCTTATCTGTCTTGTCAGCAAGGTCACAGAAACAGGGATTGCCTCTGGGCAGACTTCACTGAGCTCTGCTGGGCTCACACTGCTCTGCCTGCAAGAAGGAGTAGCTCCTATGTGGAAAAGCAGTGGTCAAGCTAGCAAAGAAAAGAGCAGCTCTTCACAAGAACAGGCACCCTGCTGCTAATGAAGCTCATCAAGTAGGAAGGGTGGCTTTGGGAAACCCCAAAACAAGGTGGCAAAACATCCAGGGAAGAGGAAATTTGGGGTTTAGAGTAGAACTGTCTCTGTGCTAAGCCAGGCTGGTGTAAAACAGGCTGTTCAAGCTTCCCTGGTAAAGATCTTGTAAAGTCAAGGGTAAGCATTCACCACCACTTAGCCAGTAAGTTCTTCAAGCTTTTATAGTAAGACCATTTACATCTTCAGTTCCTCCTATTTTGAAAAAGATGACTGCTCTCTCAAAGAAACAACCTTGAGGGCAAAAATACCTTGGTAAGATCACCAAAAAGTGTGCCTTTTCCAGGGCACCTGGGGGATTACAGAAAGTCCAATCCCTTGGCCTGATGTCTCATGCTAATCACCACCCTGGGCAGCAACTGCTTGCACAGAGTGTGTGATCTGCAGTAGATGGACTGGGCAGGAAATGATTTTTAAATCTAAAATCCATGAGCCATTTATAGATTCTTTCTTTTGTCATCAACTCTCAATTCTACCTCTCCCCAACTCATTTTATCTGCTCAGATCTGACCACTAACACAGTTGTCTTTCCACTTGCACAGCTCTGCACTCCAGTTTCATTTTCCAGCTACCTTTGCTATTTTCCCTGATGTGCAATTGAACATTAAATGGTTTGACAGGCAGAACATGTACTCACCCAACCACTTATTCCCAATCAATATTCACGTGGAATTCCTGTTAACAAGCAGGAGTTATGCACACAAACCTGAGGGAGCGTGGCCTCTCAAGTGATCACTTCATCTGAAGGTGTGACAGATCACTTTCTCATCTCTCTTAACCAGCAGTCACATTTTCCACGCTGCACACCCCCAGCAGGGCTGCTTTTGCAAGATAATCACTATTGACATGATCTCTATTGTTCACTTCTCCAATTAATTGGGGAATTTGACATGGGTTAAAAATAAGAGAAAATCCAGCACATAGCTGGCTTTCATTCAGTTAGAAATGAGCTTTCTGCAGACTTTTTTTCTGATCTCTGCCAACCTTAACCTAGCAGGATCACACTCAAGTGAACATTTTCTTCACCCTACATTATTCCTAATGGTGCCAGTGTTTTATGCCACCCAATTTAAACCCCACAATTCTACCCCCAGCCCTGTTCTTACTCCTCTCTGGGATCTCTTTCATGCTCTGAACAAGCACCACTGTCTACAACCAGGATAACTGGGGACTAACTGCCCAATCTCAGTAGGGATGTGGGAACACATACTGAGAGCTTCTTTATATTGTGCAATTTTGTTAAAAAGCTGAATTGGCTAAACTTTCAGAGAGGAACATGGAGAGAGACTTTTAATAATTCAACTTGCTTTTACTGTAGCTTCAACTTGACTTTTACTCACCTCTGAGCAAACTTAATTGCCACTGCCAGCAGTTTTTAGGCAGGAAACTCCAATATGCTAAAAAAACTTTCAACTCAGCAAGTTATTTATATTTGAAACCTGCTTGGTCTGTGAAGACTAACAAAGGAATTGCTTTTGTAGACGTGTGCTTTATTTGCCATATGCCATTAAATGAGACAGTCAATCCGCCACAGATATTAATAGTAGCAATTTTGGGCTATTCTAAGGCTCAAATATGAAGCTATTTTTCATACTGACCTTAACAAAAGATCATGGTTGCAGATGACCCTAACAACTGATCTAGGCTTGATCTGCAGAGGGACAGAACTTGGAAGCCACTTTGTGCATTGTACACAAAATATGCTCCTGCCCTTGGAGATGCTTTACATCCAGGAGCTCCAGCTGCCCTGAGGTAGATCCTCTTCAGCTTGGAGGAAGCAGATTCACCCAAAGGGGTATATATATATATATATACACACACATGTATGTATGTATATATATATATGTGTGTGTGTGTATGTATGTATACACATACTTTGGGGTATAATGAGTATGTGGGTCATGCACAAAAAGATCCTCTTCCAGTATTCCAACCCCTAACCTTGTGCTCTGTCCCACTGATGTCCTCTTCTCCTCCCTCCATACACAGATTAACCCAGCATGGCCTGCAAAGCAGCACACAGATGCCAGAGCAGATCTGGCCTAGCTCAAAGCAATTCTCTGCTCACAGAAGAAGCTGCCACGGCTGCACAAAATGCTTGTTATTAAATACATAATAGAGCAGCCTCCAGGGGTATTTCATGAGCTGCCACCAACTTTCACTACCTTTATCCTCTGGCCAATTTTTACACTCCACTGTACGTGCCCAGATTACTTTCTGATGCTCTTTTGTTGAGTCTGATAACTGTGTGCTTTACTGCTGTTGCTTTTCCAGAAGAAATGATTACTCATTTCCCTGGAATAGCCTCAGATCCTTTGCTATTTCCATGCACTCATGTTATATCTAAAAGCTCAAAGAGGACATGCAAATGATTAGAACAGTTCCAACAGCCCAAAAGAAAAGTCAAAACAGCATCGCATCTCTTCTGGTGCTTGGGAGTACATGATTAATGAGAGTTTCATCCACTAGGAAAGACTCCTGCAGTCTTTGGCCTCAAAAACTTGCAGACTTTACACACCAGAGCCTTAATATGAACTCTGAGCAAAACAAACTTATGAGATGAGTTTCAGAATATCTTATGCCTGTGCATTGCTGCACACTGAACAGCCTGTCAGCATTCTTTTCATTTTCCCTTTCCATATTAATGTATTTCACATCCAAACCCAGAAGCTCAGTAGTATAGCCTGTATAGCCATGCTCTCAGAAAGCAGCTCTCTCCATCTCCAAGGGGAATTACCTAAGCAAACACTGGAGAATTGGCCCCTGCAGACATTACACCATGTAGGTGATGCAAGCAGGGGCTGGGGGTGAATCTGCTCCCACTTATCTATCTCCACCACCTCAGTTCCCAGAGAAAGTTTCCTCTGGGCCAGCAATGAGGAAGGGAGGAGGGCAGTGTGGTTTCTGAGCTGCCCAAGGCACGTCCTGCACACAGGCAGAGCTGCTGACTCCGAGCAGACCCCGCTGCCTCTGACTCATCTGGATTTGGTGCTTGTGAGCACAAAACCTCTTGCTGCGACCCAGATGGAATTAACAGAGTACTCTCCTTATTTCTAATTGTTAGATCATCCCTTTTTAACTCCAGCAAAGATGACTTGCAGATTAAACCCCTTGGGGGTCAAGGCAGTTGTTCTGTTTGTACAGCAATTAGCACAGCAGGATCCCAGGCCACAAATGGCCTCCAAGGCTGTGTCTGTGCTGTCTGTGAGCTCAAACCTCATTCCTCCTGCAAGCCAAACTTCCCAGCTCTCAACACCGCCCACGCAGAGGTTTTTACTCTGGCCTAGCCAGGAACACAAAGTGAGCTCACACCTCGTGTAGAGACCAGCTCAGGCTTGAGCTGAGCTCTAGGAGCAGCAGAGATGGCAGCAGCTCTGAGCTCTTCCCTCTAACAGGGTCACCCTGACAGAGCTGCAGCTGCAGTCCTGATGCTCAACACAGTCTGCAACACCTTAACCTGAAAAGCAAAGATGAAGTGAAGTCACAGATCTCAAGCCCACAACCCCAGCTCCCAGGAAATCTTGCAGAAATGAAGGTATTTGTGAGATTCCACTCAGAGCACAGGCTGCTTGCATTGTTTCAGCTCACAAAGCAAGACACCTTTGTCTTGGATGAAAGCAAAACAGCAGCTCAAAGAATCTAATGGACCACATGGGTTTTCAGAAAGTCTTTGCAAACCCCATCTGACAACACAAGTGAAGCAGTGCAAACAGCACTAAAATAACAGCAGCTTTCCCAAGCTTTCACTGTGGAGGAATGAGGCAACAGCTCAATAGTGCAATCCTGATTCTGCCACACTATGGACTTCCAAGACCGGTCAACTTTAATCTAGTACAAAGGTCTAAGGAGATCCAGAGAAAAATCAAAGTTAGATAAGAAACAAGGGTCACAATTTTAACAATGTGGCTAATTTAACCAGAATTATAAAGAAATCCCCAGCACTTAAGAGGAAAAGCTCTACATGAAACCATGCAAGTCAAATGGAAGAGACTGGCTGAAGTGTTTGACCTGTCTTACCTGACATCCAGCTGGAATAGCACTGAGTACCTCCTTTCCATGAGGATCATGCTGCCCCAACCAGCATCTGAGCTCATCAGCCCTTTTCCAAGCAGTCCTAGCATGTTCCCTGCCACTCCCAGTTTCCAATTCTCCAGTATTTAGTTTTCAAATTTTACATGATCTATTTTGCCTGGGGCACAGCAGATCACTTACCCTTCTCCTATTAGCTCTCTGTTTAATTACAGTTTAATGTGAATTGATCTTTACATTAATGAGTCTGTAAAGAAGATTGATTTTCTTCAAGAGACTTTTCTGCTCAGTTTGGCAGCAGAGTAGTCCTATTGATTTCGCTTTCCCCAGTAAATACACTGCAGTGTCACTGCATCTTCTTGTGAATCAGCTAATCCTATTTCACACTCTTTTGCTCTAAAAATCCCTATTCTGAGTTCCTTGTTATCTGTGCTTATTCAGAGCAAGATGATGGGGCCAAAGCATCTCAAACAGCCCTGCCTGTTGCCACCACACAGCTGACTGCTGTGGGTCACTGTCCCCTTTGTTCCTAAATGGCTGGAGGCTTAAAAGACTTACAGTGAAAGAAATGAAAGTTATTTTCAAGTGTTTAATCTGTTAACTTCCTTAATTCCCAGCCAGCTAAGGATGGGGCAGTGTTATCTGTTTACCATGCTTGCTCCAGAGGTCTGGTTAGCACTCTCCACTGAGCCCTACAGCTGCCCAGCAGCCTGTGGCAGAGGATGCTGGATTAATCAGGCTTGGAGCCAGGGCAGAGGACAAGGATCCACCTCCATCATCTGTCCAAATGCCCCAAAACCCCTCCAGGGTGCAGTTACTCACATGCAGGTAGATGCAGCAGCAAAGACAGGCCCCAGAGTAAGGGCTGAGCTTAGGGGTTTGTAGGAAACCCATAACAACAGACCAGTGCAGGGTTGATTGCAGCTCCTTTAACCTGGCAGGCCTAAGAGGTCTTCCATGCAAGTTAGTGAGGAAGCTGGATATAAACAGACTAAGTTCTGCAAATAAATGGTTTCTTCCATCACCCCTTTCCCCAGCAGATCAGGTAACAGGGTCTCCTCGAGAGCCTTCAGAGTTAACACACTGTAGCTGCACTGGGATGGGAAATCCTCAGCCAAGGGCATGTCAGTGAAAACATCCTGCCATCAACTCCCCAATGTCCAAGTCTAGGAACTGTAACTAAATTACAAATGCTGTGGGAATTGCAGGCAAGGTTCTCCTCTCAGCTATTCCGATGTAATTTCGGAATGAATCCAGACTCGGTCTCTCCCCCTCCCAGCTGAATTTCCTGGCTTTTGTTTGCACTAACAGATGTTTGCATTTAATGTCTGTCTTTATTTGGTAACCCCTACATAGATTATTTTTCCCTTCTGTTCTATTAAAAGCCTTATCAAGTCCCTTATGTTTGCTCTTGCTGAAATGAACGACTCTGGCAATATTTTCAACACGCAAGGCAAACAAACTGATTCTTCGAGGAATAACTGAACTGAACCAAACTCCATGGCACTGTATCAGGACAAAGCATTTTTGGTACATATGTTATGTCTGCATCCATCTGCAGCCTGGGACATCCAAAGGCTTGCAGAAAGCTCTGAGAATTCTCTCTTCAACAGATTCTCACATGCTTACATATATATTTAACTGGCCTTTGGTCCTCATACGTGTGGGGTCAGGCAAGTTTTGGGTGATGGAGACAGGTAAGGAAAACCCAAAAGCAGGGAATGCAAAGCAAAGCTCATTTAAAAAAAAAAAAAAAAAAAAAAAAGGCAAAACCCATAAAAAACCCCACACAACCACCAAACTTTATGGGAAATTTGAGTTTGGCAGTATTGTTTTTCCCAGCCCCAAAATGAGAAAAAGTGTGTTCTGCTGTTTAGGAAGAGTAGGAGATGAAATAACTCATTCAGATGGGATGTTTTGAGTGACAAATATACAACCCTTGCTTTTATAATACATTAACAGTCCTTTGGAAATACTTAACCACATGCAATATACAAAACCTACTTCAGAGGTTTGTGAGGTAAACACACTTCACACATTTCTAAACACTGAAAAAAAAAGGAAATGTATTTATTTTTCTTTAGCGTTAAGAATACACTGTAACACTATACACTTAAACATAAACCAGTTTCTCAGTACACAAGTCTTCATTATGAGTCTTCACCCTGGGTTTGGTTTGGCTGCCTCCCCAATTATTACTTCACAGATTGGAAGGCCAGAAGAAACCAGTATGACCATATCATCTGATTCCTTACATCACACAAGGCTAAACAACTTTACCCACCAATTTGCCCATCAAGCCCATTAACCTAGAGTTGAACTAAAGGTCCATCTTTTAGGAAGCCAACCAATTGATTAAAGACTCCCAAAGATGGAGAAAACTTCACTTCCTCAGCAAATCATTCCAATGTGAGTCAGCAACATTGATTGGAGCAGGTAGTTTAAAACATCATTCAGGTTATTTTTATCTCTGATAAAAATTAAAAGGAAATGCAAGGGGGAAAAGAAGTGGCATTCTCTAATACAAGCTGAACAAAGAGACCCTTCTTGCAGGAGTATGACAGCAGTCTTACAAATCCTGCTATCAGAGTTATTTATGTGCAGCAGCTGAGGAGAGCAATTCAGATTTCTGGAAAGTGATACTAAGCAGGTTTGTTCAGAATCCCATTCTTTTATCATTTGGCTTTGTAGCTTCTCCTTCCTTCTGCACCACTCTGAAATTTCAGAGGAGCCGTAAATCTACTGCCTTCCACAAGTCATTATTCCCCCTTTCCAAACTGCTCATTTCATTTCAGGAATAAAAAACCCAAAGCTCCTGCAATTTGGTTCTTTGCCAACAGCTAAATTAATAGCAAAAAATAACAACAGGGGCTTGTGGAACTCAAGAGCATTTATAGACTTCATGAGAAAGAGAAGCCAATCTGGGGGGCCTAAAACCTTATCCCTGGATGGCAAATTCTATGCAAGCTTTCCATCCATAAATGAGATTTCTGGAGGTCTTTTTCAAAGCCTGGTGCACAGCACAAACGTGGCAGCACAGAAACTCAGCAGATAAAGTCTGCCTCAGACTAAGTCAGAGCCTTTTGAGCAAGAGAGGCCAATCAGCTGGTGGTGTGGTCACAGATGATTTTGTACCACAAGAAGCACCAAATCCATGGAGAACAGAGACACCTGCACAGGGCCATGCAGGCTGGAAGCCACCTCTTGAACTGCTCCAGCACTTTGCTGGAGTCCCTGTTAGCCATAAACACTTCCCAGGAACCTGGGAGGTATCGTGCATACCTCAGCAAAATTCCTCCTCAGTGCACAGTACAAGCAGGCACATGCAAACAATCATATTAGAAATCCACACTCTTCAGATACTAAATAGTTTGATATTTTAGTATTTTATTCCCTTCAGCAGCACCATGGACCAAGATCCTTGGTGGCCAATACACAAGGACTCTCAGGTGTCTGATGCTTCTGTGGTCATCTAAACTACCTAAGTTAGGAACTTCAGACCTTCTGCAGATCATGCTTTACAGTCACTGCTCTCTCAAAAGAAAATGTTAAAAAGAAGTTGAAAGAAATCATAAAAACAGGTCTGGAATGAGTTCCCTAAAAGATAAAGATATGAATACTCTCTGGCTTTAAGAGGAAAGAAGAAATGATCAGAACAGGGCCAGGAATAAAAAGAACAACAAAGAAAATGTAAAATTTAATAGCACAAGTATGACCTAATGGTTGAAACCCAAAGGCAGATGAGAAAGAAGACGTTTTATTCAACCTGTGGAATTTACATAATTTACATTGACATAAGTTACCACTGACCATAAGCACAACACACAACCTCACACAAATCACACTACTCCAGATGACGTTTCTTAATTAAGGTTAATTAATTCTTACATTTCTTAACAAGCCAAAACCCCAACTCTAGAGTCAGCAGGAAGGAGTGTGACACCCATGAAGCTCTCAGAGGCAGCTAAACCCTCCCCAGAGAGAGCCCAGAGCCAGGGGAGGTGACGATGACTTACAGGTGCAGGGAGCGGACGCTGGAAGCAGCAGATCCCAGCGAGGGAATGGCACTCAGCTCGTTGTGGTCCAGCCTCCTGCAAGAAACAGAAATCAAGGTTGAAGGCAAGCAGCCTGTGCCCAGGCCTACAGGAGCAGGGGAGGGCTGGCACTGAGGCAGAAACCTCCATCTAAAGGAGTTTTCTGGACCTGTGCTGGCCACACCTTGCTCTTCAATACCTAAGAGCCACCATCATTGATTCCAACACATTATCTTTATAAGAGCAAGGCTTTTCCCCCCCTGCCAGCCCCTCCCCAAAGTGCCAGGCAGGAAGGCATTGTGCCACAGCCCTCCACTACTGTGTTTCCAGAATCAAACCTGAGACAGGAGAATTCTGCACCTTAAAGCCATGTGTGCCATGGCTCAGGACAGGAATTTAACCCCTTCCCCTGCTCACACCAGGTCAGGGCCTGGGGGCACAACCTAATGGCATCCTCTCCATAGCAGGCCCAGCTCTGGGAATCCCAGAGGGATTTCCCCACAAAGGCAGCAGTGCTGGGCACAGAAATGTCACCAGGCACAGAAATGTCACCAGTCCAGGCAGCTGGGGAGCACAGAGAGCCCCTGGTTAATGGCACCACCAGCACAGACACGTCCCCTGCCAGGGCCTAATGCTTCAAAGTGTTTTTCTGACTGAAAGCAGATCCTTGCCATGTGACTGGCTCTTCCTTGCTTTAAAGAGCCCTTGTTTGTACGGTGAATTAGTCAATTAATTACTGTAACAGTCGCTCGTCTGGCTGCCTGAGAATCACCCAATTTCTCAGTCTTCTCACCCACTCCCCCCTCTCACTGCAGTGATCACAGCCAAGCCCTGGCCAGGCTCCCCAGCACCCCCAAAGCACCCCTGGTCACTCTGGGCTTTCCAAGTGCTCTCCTTCTGCAGAAAATCCTGAAAAGTTCACAATTTGGGTGCAAAGCACAGTATCCCAAGCTGTACAGCCAAGGGTTGCTAAGCCACAGGCATGAGTAGGGGCAATCTTAAATTATGTTGGTTTTTTTTCCCCCCCTCTTCTTTCCTTTTAACACTATTTTTGGCAGGTGGGAGAGGGCAGTGGCACATTTATCCCAGAACTTCCCTTCTGGCTCCTCTGAGAGGAGGCAAGATATTTGATTTCACGAGGAGTTCCAAGCACTGCTGGGATAAAAGCTTTCCTCTGCCTCTGACATTATACCCATGCCTTAAAATGTAAGGGAAAAAAGCCAGATGCATTGCAATTCAGCAAGGAGCTCCACTCTGCAACTAAAAGCTCACTGTTGCTCATATTACAACATGGTCTGGAGCTTCCAAAGGTACAGAGCAAGCTGGAAAGAGCATTAAAATGCTTATTTGAGCATGTTTTCATTAACATCTAACTAAGCATCTTCAGGAAAAGAAGGAGCCTGGGTCAGCTCTGGTTAAGCAGCTCTGACACCAACCAGCATCTAACAACTGGTCAAACCCTCCTCTGACATAAGTGTGATATTCATATATCAGCCTCCTGCCATGGCAGGAATCAGTCAGAAGTGCTTCTCCCACCTCATTTTCTCTCTTGGCTCACAGGCACCATTTGCTGACACAGAGGAGACAGCCAAGCTCTGTATTTGCCTGGGATTTCCCACTCATCTTTCCTTTTTCCCTATGTAAAGGAATTGAAAAATAAAAAATAAAAAAAAGAGGGGAAAAAAAAAAAAAACAAACCTCAAAACAGAGCAGCTGGGCTGAACAACTTTAAAAACTTTCAGTCTCCTTCCCCAGCCCTCACCTTTGACAACACAAACCCTCTGGATGCTGAGGCAGAGGGGGGGCCACCCATATAAAATATTTACAGTCCAGTTGCCAGGCTGGTGTCAAGCTGAAATGGAGCCTGCTCAAAAATAGCACAGCTCTCCAGAGCTTTCAGTGAAAGGCACTTTAGAAAAGAAAAGGTGAGTTGTTTGCAGAGGAATTTTAGCATGATTACTACTTTCTTTGCTACCAATGAGCCTGGAAAGCCTGAGAGCCATGAAACCATCGGTTTGGGGGATTCCATGATCCACATGACCTGAGGAAAGCCCAGAAAGGAGCACAGGGCCCACCCCACAGCAGCACCTTCCATCCATCCATCCATCCATCCATGGAATGAGAATGGATGGACACCAGGGGATTGTCACCAGATGAAGCCACCAAAGGGGATGAGAGAAAGATCAAGTGTCCTGAAGGAAAATAATGTCCCAGTCCAGCCCCTACCCTGAGCCTCCACCACTTATTTCAGAGCAAGTGGGATCACAGGGTTTTGCATCACTTTGAGCCACTAAATTTCATCCTATACAGACTTAAAACTTTTCTAAAAGCTTCTCATAAAGGCCACCAAAACAAAGCACAAAAACAGCTGCCTAAACTGAGGGAGAAGTGTAGGGTAAATTCTGCTCTGACTTTATCACAATCTCAGTAAAGCAAAGCACAGCATTGAAGATAAGGGATGAAGTTTAAATCTTTTGGTCTGCAGTTATTTTCTTGAAATCAAGAGAAAACAAAATGTTTTCAAAATATACCACAGTAATTATTCACATGGAGAGACACACACAGAGTTTTAAGCCTTGTGCAATGCTCAGGAACCACAGACAGCACGTTTGAAGCATCATGGGAGGTTCAGCTCTTATCAATGCTTCTACTATTTGGGGCAATCTCTTTCCCTGAGGGTGCCTTGGTTTGCCCAGCACAGCATGCACAGAGAAACACTGACTTGCTCTCGAGACATGCCACAGCATGATCCTTATTTCATGAATGTTTGTCAAGTGCTTAAAAAAAAACCCTCAGAAAGAAGATGCTCTGGCAATATAGATGTGGTTCTCCTTGTGAAATGAAGTTTATTTCAGTGGTCTGTGGTTTAGCTGTTATTCAAAAGCAACCAAGATTAGTAGATAGGGCTTTTAATAGAGCTTCTCCCTCAGACTGCCTTCCAGGCTCTGCTCCAGACCTCTGCCTCCCCTCCAGTCTCCCATTTCTGACTGCTCCTTTTCCCTCCTACTCACTCTTCTGCTCTCTCCCTATTCCCTAACCCTGCCTTTCTGACACAGCAAGCAGCTCTTATCTACCCATTACACTGTGGCTGCATTACTTATCTCCCCAGAAACCCTGACACCTTTTTACAGCATGGAACTGCTCACTGCTCTACACACACACACAGCACTTTGCTCAAGGGAATTCCCTCCCTGGGGAATCAGAAGCCACACACATTTCCCAGCCTGTGCTCCCTGAAGTCACACACCTTCAGGCACTTCCATGAATAAAAGCTACTGCTAAGCCACAGTCATGTCAGGATAATTCTAAATCAGGGCTGCAATTATTCTTCTTTAAGCACAGAGCAATTTAAGGCTTTCCACAGTGAAAAGAGAAGTTGAGAAAACAGATCCTGCAGGCAGTGCTCTGCTGACCCACATCACTTTCTCTCTAAAGACCGTGCAGAGCTGATTTCAGAGCACTGCAGTCACTTCTGATTTCCATTCCTCACTTACTCATGATTCCCAGCAAGTCCCTACTATTCATGCAAACAGAGGAGCCAGGGGCAATCAGGCCAGGGGAGAGATGCTGCAAGAATCTGCACAGTCCAATCCAGCAGGCATCAGTCAGGGAGAATTCCACTTTTTGCCTATTTAAGAATCACAGGATCTGGCCCCTCCATGAGTGCCAACACTTAATGAAAACAGACAGAGGACAAGAGAAAATGCTTGATAGAGCACAGGAGTGTTTCTGAAAGGAAATGTTTTTTCAGTTTCCCATGAGGCACCAGTAGCTCTTCAAACAGAGCCCAAACCTCAAGTATGCCAGCGATTCACCAGGCAAACACAGCTCATTACCTCAGCCCACTGCCTGCAATCTCAGGCACTTTTGTTTTTAAACCCCAAAATCAGAACTCCAGGAACCCCTGTTAAGGGCTGACAGTGCAGCCCCTCTCTGAGTGAAACTGCTGAGCCTTCTCAGAGATCAGGAGCTTGGAAAGCCTGCAGTTCCTGAAATGGGTTTGTTTTACAGCAAGGAGGGTCTGGCACAGCCACTCAGACCTTCACCAGCTCCTCTGCTCCCCACAAGAGCAGGGGACAGCTCTGCTGGTTTAGCCTCTTCCAGCCACACTTCCAGCAGAGTTTGTTCTGGTTCCAAAAGGAGCAGAAATGTCTGAGAGAGGAGGAGGCACAGTTAAGTGCTTTGTTATCCACTACACTACACCTTTGTTTCCTGGGAGATTTGGGCTAGGTTGGCATCAGGTGTCACAATCCAGGCTGCTGTGCCTTGCTTCAGGGTTATGCTTTCAGCAAGGAGCTTTGTGTGTGCTCAGGTGTGCTCAACTGCTACCTCCAAGCATTGCACAACACCCGGGGAGGCAAACTCCAATGATTTCCAATAACAGCTCTGCTGTTTTAATTGGGATGTTGTGTTCTGCTCATTGATTAGTTTAAAAAAAGCAGCCCAGATACAATATAGAGGGAAAAAAACCTACACACCAAGTCAGACCTGCTCATTCAACTTAGCTAAAGGAAGGTACTGTCTTAGGAAAGTAGATATAATTTCCTCACAGCCCACAAGCAGCCCTGGCAAAACACAATTAAAGCCTTTGAAGGAATACTTACACTTCCTGCAGGTTCGACAGCTCTGCAAAGACAGAAGGATCAATCTCTGCCAACTTGTTGTAGCTCAGGTTTCTGTTAAAATAAAAGACAGTGGGATCAGCAAAATAGTCAGTCACCCTGCTCAGCAAAACAGAGCCATCTTAATTATTCTGGATTGCACTGACAGGGTTTGGGTCTTGGGTTTTTTTTAAAGAGACCTTAAACAGGAGAGCAGCACTTTTCTGCTGAATACACAAGTGAGTTTAGTTCCATGACAAAAATCTTATCTAGCTCTCCCCAAGCTTCTTCTTCTTTTGCATTAGATTAGTGTGGTTTTAATTCGTCTTCATATTACACAATTACATTTATTATTCTACTATTGATTATTTCCAACCACAAAACTAATCACAGATGAATAGGATGTTTCCTGACAAATTAAAGTCTGAACTGAAACAAACCTTCCACTAAATATTTTATAGCTATATTCACACAGGATATTTTTATACCACTGTGTGTTACACACAAAATACACATATGTACACTTGCTATGTGTAAACATAAAATATATTCTACATTTTCTAACAAGATGATGTAATTAGTCTGTCACTACTTTTTTTTAAATCAGTGAATACAGCTTTCAAGCCACAGAGTAGAACACACTTTGGTCCTCAACAACCCCAGCCAACACTTTCCAGCTATCCAACAGTCCAAATCTAAACCTAAATCATATTCTAGCACTGATGGATGACAAATGGGTTGTGCAGCCTGGTGGGAGAGCAGATCTGCCTCACAGGACATCCCTGACTGGAAACACACCCAGAGCTCAACATGCTGCAGGAAGGAACACACTGCAGGAATTGCTAGGGACAGCAAACAGGCAAAATAATGCAAATTAAGTGCTAATTCCAGAAACCACAAGCAAGAGCTTTGCCGTGCTGTGCTGTAGCATCACACAGTGCAACAGCAGAGCCTTCCCTCCAAGATATGCACTCTCAGCACTCCACACAGGACAGGTCAAACCTGCAGCCAGGCACTAACCAAATCAATTAAGACCAAGTGACTAATGATGCAGAAAAGTAACAAGCGCTTTAATTACCCTTCTGGATGCAGTGCTGGCATGTTTCTGTGAGAGCGTAATCTAAAGAGGGAGGAGGCAAATTGATGGGTGGTAGCAGAACAGCAACCACAGTAAATTGTAAGGAAATTGTGAGGGGGACTTCTTTAATTTTATTTTGCTCCACACCCTGCTCTCGGATATTACCCTGGGTAAAATTCAACCCTCCTGCCTCCTCTGCAGGGAGGTTACACCCTCTTACTGCACCCCTGAACACAACACAAAAGATTCATGGCCTGATTTTAGATAAGCCCTCAAACATCGAGCTGCTTATTCAAACCACCAAGCCAGTCTGACTAGAAAACTGGCCAATCTTCCCCGGTTTGGGTTTTTTCGTTGCTTTAAAACTGTGCCCACAGAAAGCAAGCAGGTCTGGAACCCAAACAGGATCTAAGTCACAGAGGCACCCACTGAACTTCTACCAATGCTCCATGGCCCAAGAGCTGGGGCACACACAAAGAAAAGGCAGCTGCCAGAAGAGCACTGATGGAAAATCCCTCCTGAAGTGCTCACACTAACGCACTGCACTCTCTGGCAATGCACACAGAAATCCAGGCTCACAGCAGCCTTGCAAATACCGAGACTTGAAAGACTACAAAGCTTACCAACTTTGCAGGAAGTGATAAACACCTCTTTCAAGCTAAAAAGCAGATATTGATCACCTGCCCTCTTGTAATGCATTTATGGGAAGTCCTCAAAGCGTTCCCCTGCACCAGGGAATCATTTGATGGCTCTCACATCACACCATTCCCCATCATTTCAGCTCTGAAAGCAGCTCCTCGCATCTTGCCCAAAATGTTCAATTTTTTTTGCCAATACCTACTGTGGAAGAATGCTCCACAAATCAGCAACACAGGCTGGCTCTTAACAGAGCCTAGAAGTGAAATTATAGAGGAGTGTAAAACCTAACCAAGCATCTCAGTTTAAAATACACTGTCCTGTAAGCCCCTACTGTCTTTTAAAACACTCAAGAGACCTTTAAATCAATACCAGCCTACAGTAGATATCCATTTCACTATCAACTCAAAGGCATTTATCTAAATAAAAGTCAAACTGCAGTTTAAACTCATAGTGTGTTTGAAAGCCAAGTCCATATTCATAGCACAATTACGAATTAAAGTGCAATTTGCCCACAGATTACATTACTACTTTTTTTTTTTTTAACCACACAGTAAGATCATGCTGAAGCTTGCCCCTGCCTGATCTACAGGCAAAAAGAAAAATACAACAGGTAACGTCCTACAGGCTCAGCACAATAAAGCCAAGACAGAAACACAAGTGACAAACTAAAAGGGGGAAATACAGCCAGACACGATGGTGCATGAATCCATCTGTTTTCATGTATTTCTATGCCTTTTACTGCAGCCAAACTTCACATTTTTTCAGGTAATGTATTTCTCCTCAACACATTCCTCTGCAATAGGCTAAGGGGGCTGTTTTATGAAGCAAGGAACAAGAACACGTGCACCAGAACTGATCCTCCCTGCACTTGCCAGAGGGACCAGATCCCTGGTTTATCCTGTGCTCAAGCACTGAGTGATGCTGACATGAACCTCCAAAGTTCACAAGTGAAAAACAGAGATTTTCATAAATTAAAGGATTTCATGGCCACAGTTTAACATCACCCAAAACGACTTTCTGATTATTGCTGCTGCCATTCAGGACATTTGAACATCAAAGTCACTGCACAAGTAGCTGGCTCTTCAGCTAGCACAGAGAGATTTTGCTGCACCAGCAACAGAAAGACTTCCCAACATCTGCTGCAGAAATGCAGGTGAACTCCATCCTCTTGAACACCAAAGTCTTCAGTTCTCCCCACATTACTCACCCCAACCACCTCACTAAATGCACACTACACTGCTCAAAAATCAGTGGGGAAATGAAACCTAGAAATAGAGTCAGTAAAAAATAAACAGGAGACTTGAAATTACTTAGATATGCCAAAATAAAGTTTACTGAGTTTCTGGCACTAGCTGTATTTTAACTTATATTAAAATACCCAAGAATTTCTAGCCTGAAGCATTAGCAATCAAAGGATGTGTTTCCCAGAACTCTGATCCCCTCACTAGGCAGTGTGTGGCATGCCAGTCACAGCATTTAAGTGAGAGAAAGAATTAACATGTTTCAATAGATAGATCACTGGGACTGGGAGTCAGGAAACCTCTGTCTGTTCCTGGCTCTCTTCATCTCCTGCTGTGTGACCGGGTCATGTCACATCACCTCTCCAGAGCTTTTGTTTCCACAGCCACCCTTTGTCTGTCTTGTCTATTTAGACTGTAAATAAAATTGAGGTAGGTATTGTCTTGGTTTGCCTGATGCTGATGAAATGAGTCCTCAATCTTGGTTGGGCTCCAGTAATGCAAATAAAGAAGGGAGCTCAAAACTTGAGGTCATGGGTGCACAGGATGCTCTCCCACTCCAAAGTGTGGGTCCCAAATGTCCAGCAGTGAATGAAGCACTGCAGGATTTTCATTTCAACCCCACCAGGTTGGCCTCTCTGAGCTGAGCAGACCAGCAGTGGAGGCTGATGGAGATGCCAAGCCTGGGGCACAGCTGTCCCATCACTGAAAGCTGGCACATTTGCTGTTCCTCTGCAGCACAGAATGCATTCCTTCTCCAGGAGCCCTTGGGATGAGGCCACAATTGCCCAATGAATCACCAAACAAATGTTCCTGCCATCGGTTTTCCAAAATGTCTTCCTCAAAGAAAGCCATCGGCTCCCAACACCAAAACCCTGTCCTTTCCAAATCAGCACCTGCCCAGCCCTCTGAGGCATCTCTCACCCCAAGCATCTCTTCAACACCAGAGTATAAAGCATCACCTGCAGTGTTTTATGCCAGTTCCAAGAGCCCATGGCTTTGGTGCATGTTCTGCCCATTTCCTGGCACCTAAACCTGAGGTTAGCTGAGCGCAAAAGTGGGGTTGCCCACAAGCTGCTCAGTGCCCTGCTTCTCTGCATGGGTATGTTGAATTACTCATGGAAGGATATTTTGATCCCTCCAAGGCAACTGTGGAAATAAAACAAAAGCCAACTTATATAAATTCAAGAGCCTGAGCTGTGAAGTTCAGGGACGCTACAAAGATTAGAAGTTCTACAGCTGGCAGAGGAGGAAGAGCAGAACAACCAACCTGAGTGGCCCCTAACATTCAGATTGGTTTTTTTTCATATCATCTTCTATTGAAAAGGAAAAGCTGGTAAATGTTTTTAAACTTTATTCTGATTTACTGGCATGAAAAGTGTTCTGCATATTATTTATCCATTACAGACTTTAAGTCTTCCTTGTACTGGCTAATCCAACAGTGTAGGGTTTTCCCCTCCTGTCACTAAGATGCCCGTGATCAGGAACTGAGAGCCTGTAAAATCAATATGGGAAGGGCCCTGGATCTGTCTTTTCAGTTATTCTAGTCTCTAAATAAGAAAGCAGTGTTTGCCTTCAGCTGGCATTATGAAAGTGGCATTATCACTGAGCTCTGCAGACTGAAGTGAAAGTCTTGTTAAGCAACTGGGTATGCTCAAACTACCTCCCAAAAGAAACAGTGCTGTCAAACAAAGAGTCCTGCTTGCAGTGAGGAGGGACCAGTCAGTTCTTTGACCTGTGAGAGGCCAACCCTGCCCCCTTGGGCAAGGTGCAGGGTAGATCAGGAGTTTATGTTCAAGTTTTGGCCCTGTTTTGGGACCTTGACCAGTGCAGAGAAAAGCCACCTAATTCTCTGTTGAAAACCAGACAAAGGAACAGAGACATACACGGCTCCTGGTCTCTGTCCACCACGATGATGGCTGAATTCAGTTCTGCAAGGTGAAAGTTTCCAACCCTCACATCAAAACCATTTATCTGTCAGTGCAGAAGATTATGTCAAAAGTGTTTCTGCACCTTTTGATGACAGGCACTGGAGAAAAGGAGGATGGCTTGAAATTCTGTCACTGCCAACTGTGGCTTTCATTAAACACTTTGTCAACCGTTGTCATAACACAACTTTTCATTGCTCCTGCACAAAAGGGAGCTGAGGGCCCAGAACAATTGAGCCCTGCAGTAGAAATTCCTTCAGCTCATCTGTTGAAAGATAGCTGCCTAGTCTGCAGCTCACTGAATAGGCACCATCCTCTTCCCACATGTTTGTAGATGGCTTTACAGCCCTGGAATGGAGGCCCCATGCACACTTGAGTGGGTATGAAAAGCATGGCTACAGCTGAATTAGCTTGGGGATGGGGGCCAGGGGAGCAAGAGAGGGAGCACACTGCCCGTGCTACAAGTGTACAGCTGTGCAGGAAGAAAGCACACTCAGATGTCTCTTTTAAACAAGCTTGTGAGGTGCCAGGGAGATGGCAGTGTCCTTGTAAGCAGCGACAGGGGAGCATTAATGCTGAAGCACAAGGCCATCAGAGATTGCATGGATTCAGGTGGTTGTATGGGCAGTCAGGACAGAAAGAAGGAGCTTTAGTCTATTTTTGATTGCTGTGCACAGGACAGGTCCAAAGTCTACTCCCAAGAGCAGCCAAACAGCCCCTGCAGCCTCTTCAGATTAGAGCTGTGCTCCAGTCCCTTCCTCTGCACATGCTGCAGCTCCTCACTGTGCTCCTGTAGTGAGGGGCCCAGAACTGAACCCAGCATTCAACACATGCCCAGTGCTGAGGATGATCACTGGCCCTGTCCTGCTGGCCACACTATTGCTGGTACAAGCCAGGGTGCCACTGGCCTCCTTGGTCACCTGGGCACTGGCTAGCTCATGTTCAGACAGATGTCAACCATCACCTCCCAGTCCTTTTCACCAGGCAGCTTTTCAGCCACTGTGCCCCAGGCCAAGCCCCATTTCTGTTCCAGGGTACCCTGGGTGCTGCCTACAAGTGCAAAGCATCCAGCTTCAAGAGACTCTGAAATGCAGCCCAGAAATGGCCCACAGCAAGCATGGCAAAGAGCTACCTCCTAGAAGGAGGTAATAAGAGCACCAAAACACAGGGCACCAGCAAGGTGGATGCCCCAGATTGCTGCTCTAAGAGCTTTGGAGAGAAGGGGACTCTGCAGGACACAGCACCCACATGGGTGAAGCTGTGCCCCACACTGAGGGGTTCTCTTGTGGCTCAGCTGATGTGCCCACTCAGGCTTTACTTATGGCCTTGTTCAAATTAGCAGCAGCATCACATTGGCTTGGGTTGACAGCCTGCTCATATAAGGGGCTTTATGTGCAGGAGGGAGTCAACTTAAGGGCAGCCCTCAAGCCATAATATGAGGTAATTTGACAGTGAAGACAAACTTTGAGAGGTCATCCAGACACCAAGCAAACTGCACCATGAATCACTCTCAGTCATGACCAGTGATACAGGCTAAAGGAAATTCCTGTAGCATGATCCCCAAAGAATTGATACCATGCAGATGCATGCAGCCATTAATGCAAAGAACACTAATTAAAACCACATCACTGAGAGGTATTGTGCCAGACTACAATTTAATTTAGCATGTGGTTGGTATGATTCAAGAAACTTGGGAATGATCTTACCTTCAAGTGACTTTCTGGGACTTTCAGCCTTGGCCCTTCCTCCTGCTCTGCCAGTCTGCACTCACAACTTGGGGAGCACACAGATCACACATCTGGCCTCAGCTCACACAGGGCTGTAAATGTGAATATCTCTGCCACTGTGGACTGCCAGACTCCAAGAGGCAGCACAGGATGAGCAGGCCTACTGTCAGGGCTGAGGAAAGGCAGGATTCCTCTGCAGGAGCACTGCAAGGCTGCTGGGGCTTCCACATCTCCCACACCAAGGATTTTTACAGGCTTATTTGTCTCTTTCAGCAGAGCAGTGTCAGGTTATTTTAGGCCCTGTTTGGCTTCCACAAATGTGTTTTGAAAAAACCTAGGATCCCACTTCCTCTTATTTTAATAACCTTAGCAAAACTCAAGTAGAGTTCTTGTCTGCCTTTTTCTCTTTTCTTGAAAGATCATCTCCGCCAAACACCCCTGATTTATTTCTCAAGACAGAAGGCTTAGATGCAATTTAATCTACATTATCACACATATATGCAAATACCCCATAACACATGCAGAAATCACCTGGGTAACTCAGGTGCTCACAGACCTCATGCTATTACTCTGCACCATCAGAAGGGACACAAGGATACTCATTTTACCAGAGCTTGATCCTGGCCCTCTCAACAAATTTTCTCAGTGTTTCAATTGCTCCAAAAATATTGTCCCAATTGTTCCAAAAAAGGTCAAGTTTCAAGAAGTGAAGTGATTTGAAGGTCATGCAGTGGTGTCAGTGAGATTCCCCCCAGGCCCCTCTGTTCCCTGGGCACATGGACAGCCCCTCCCAGCAGCTACTCAGGGACTCAAACCAGCACAGGGCAAAGGAAGCAGGAATGACAAGGTATCCAACAATGCTTTTTCTGCTTCTGAGAAGAGCACTGGCCACAGGCACACAGCCTGCAGCCCCTGAGGCTGCTCATCCTCCTGCTGGGGCCACAGGTTCCTCTGCCCCCAGCCAAAGGGAACAGTGAGGATGTGTGCAGGGAACAGGGGATGCTGCAGGGCTCAGGGCAGGATTTAATTGCAGCAATCTTTCTCTGTATTTGCCTCTTCTATTAAGCTGCACTGCCTGAAGGAGAACAATCCTCTCCAAAACACACTGAGGCATCAGCTCCAAGGATTGCATCAAAGCAAAAACACGTTTCAAAGGGGGAATGAGCATCTAAATAAGAATAACTGTATTTAATTTCAAGTAAAGCAATCCTGCTTTGCCACCTGTGACAGGTAAGCAGTTGGAAGGAAAAGCAGGATGTGGAGGGTTTTTTAACCCACAAATAAAACTCCACCCATCATCTGCCCTGACACCTAGAGGGTTTGTTCTGGGTTTATTGCTTTGATTAAAGTGCTAACTACCACCACGAGAAAGACATAGCCCTAAAACCAAAAGCCTGCAGGTTGGTTGCTTGACTGTGTATGAACAAACTCAGCTTTTTCTAATTTGATAATAAATTTCTTTCTTGGTGATTTTGCACCCACAAAGCAAAGCAGTCTCTTAAACCCTGGAGCAATGGCTGGATAGCCCAGCTCAAAACACCAAACAAATTGCTTTTGCTTCCATCACTGCTGTTTTTCTTTGGTAAATCAATAAAGGCCATAACTTCTTTACTAACATTTTCAATTAAGGTTCCCCACTGTGTATTCAACATATTAAACCAATTTATTGACGATTAATAACTATATAATTTACTATACATATCTACCTTAGAACTGCTTAGCCTCCGTTAACAGTAACAAGCTACATTGATAAATCAGCATTAAGTGCTATTTACAGTTTCAAAAATGGCTCCTTTTGCAAAGCAAATATTTTCTTCTGAAAGTTGTGCAATTCTTCACAAGTACTCCCAGCAGATAAACCACGTTAAACCTTTGGCTTTTTTTCAGATGTTTGGGAAGACCCACAGCAGCATGTTGGACTGCTAGCAATCAAACCCTCCCACCACATGACTTTGCAAAATCCAGCTGTGGGTTAGAGTGCAGAGAGAAGAGATAATTCAGAAATTCCTCAAACACTGTTCAAGATTTCCATGATTTTAGAAAACTTCCAAGGTCAACCCTTCAGTAATACTGAATAATCATATTTCAAGTTTTCTCAAAGAACACAGAACTGTAATGTGCTCTGCTCTCTTTGGGATTCAAATGGTTTCAATCCTATCTGCAAGTGTTTCTGGTAAGCTCAGAGACCTTAACAAGCCAAAATTATATTATTCCACTGCTCCAACACCACTTTTTATGAGAAATATTAATTTAGTAAATGCACAACCTGGCACAACAGGTTGCCACTATCCACCACTACCCAGCAACGCCACATCTGCATTGCTGCACACAGGATGGGGGATCCCCAAGCCCTGAGGATGGAATTTCAGCACACAGCTGGCACTGCCCCTTTGCAGAGCCCACTCTGAGTGAGAGCTGGCCATGGCTGGCCCAGTGGCAGCACTGGGCAGGGCCCTGCCCAGTCAATCATTAATGGTGGGGACAGGGCACACAACCCTCTCCCACTGTGTTTGCTCAGCCACTCTCTCTGTCCTGGCTTTTATTAATAGTTAATCAGCAAGGACTGATCTCCCCCCAAAACATGCTTGCCAAGAAGTGGCACCAAGGAATATCTGTGCATTGGTTAAAACTAGTCAGGAGAAGAGTGGGGGAAAACAAGTTTTTAAAAAACCAATGTGCAGATTTTCCCTGCGGCCCAGGCATGGGGGCTCACTCCAGGCTTGCTCCAGCTTCTCCTGCACTTGATGCTGCTTTCCACCCACACTGAGGGGCTGCATCACCTCCTGCTCTCACACAGTGATGGTACCAAAGCGTTTTTAGAGGCTTTTCCCAGAAAGAAGCACTGCTGTCCTGCTCTCTCCCCCTGGCTGGCCACAATACCTGGCTGCTATTCCCTGGTGGCTGCTCCTCCCCAGCCACCCAGGGCATGTGCTGTGCTGTCACCAGGGAAACTCTCAGCAGATGGACTGAAGTGAAGCTCTGCCTCCTCAGATGGGCTGCAGAGTTTAATGGGGCCAGTGAGCAGAGCCAGCACAGCCCACCCAGCTGGAGCAGCCAGGACACAGGCACTGGTCAGCCCTGCCAGCTCTGCCTCCTCTCCTCCCCCTGCAGCAGTGACTCTGATCTCACACAACACCCGGGCAACTCTGCAGCTCTGCACACTGGAATAAAGCCCTCTCTGATCGGCCCAAGTGGAATTACAACCCTATGCCCCACCATAAACTCACTCAGTTTGAAACCTACCAGAGCAAGGACATTCCTGGCACCTTCCAGTGCCACGGGCTGAAACTGAGAGCTTGGCCAAATCCAAACATTTTGTGTGTGGAAAGGAATGATGTATATAACCCCAAACCATCTCAAGGACTAGTTAGCTACCCAAGGGCTGTCTGAGGCTGGCAGCACTACATGGTGCAGGGCCAGCTCTAATCCTCCAGAGGTGTGAGGAACACATGGCAGACAGCTCTCCATTTCCAGCTTAAAAATAGTTCTTCTCTGTAAGAAAGAACAGCATTTAAGGGCAAAACCTGAAGATTTTAAGCTAAAAAAACCCCAAAGCTGGCCAACCTGGCTGGAGGTGTATGGTTTACACAAGCATCCATCCCCTTTCCTTTTGAGTAATCAATGTCCAATCATAATGCACTTCCACTCCAAGCACTTTCATACTGCCAACAAAGCACCAAGCAATTTAATGGATTTCTAACCCCAAATTGGAAGCTGTACTACATCCAACTGATCCAATTTGTTCAGCCTTAGAGGAAGCCTCGGGAACAAAATGCTGGAAATCAAACCACATGCACTGATAACATTACAGAAATAGATACACCAAGAAGCAAATGTTCTGTCCCTTCTATCTGACCTCCAACTTGGTTTAATTGACCTTCAAGATGGAAAAACTGCATTTAAAACAAGCCATTTCCACTTAGATCAAGAGTAATACAAGTGTGAGTGAGTGTATAACTGTGTGTGTGAGTGTGCTCTATAAAAAGCACTTTCCTACCTCGCTGTTAACATCAGGGTCAGCTGTCAGAACAATCATTCAGACTTTTTTGGCATAACTCCTGTATTGGTTTTTGCCCCTGGGACAGCAGCAATGTCAAAGCAGATGGAGCTGAAGCTCAAGTCTCTGCCCAAGGAATGCCATAAAATCATTGAGGGAACAATTGAACCTATTGCTGCTTTACATGCCAGCCTTAACATTCCTTACATACAGCACAATCTGACATGTGTGCATTCATGCCTAAATGACTGACACGTGTACATGACCTTCATGTAAACACAAACACATGCATGTATGCATGAGGCAATACAATTACAGTGATTGCACAGCTAGAAAGGCTTTATCAGGGGAGTTTGGGACAGCTGCACAACTTACAACTGAGTTGTGAAGAGTGCTAGTAAAACATCTTTATAGCACTCTGCCCCGGCATATAATGTCACATCTTTTACAGAAGCACTATTTTAAAAATCTTTGAGAGCTTTACAGCTTTTATTGGTGCTGTTTTTCGGCTCCTTCCACTTACAAAGCCAGATTTCTCTATTCGTGCAACTCAGACTGCAGAAAATCTCAGAAGGAGAAAAAGTTATAGGCAATTAAATTTTAGAAAGTCCTTCAAATGAGCTTGCCCTTCCCCAAGTCTGGTATCTCAGAACTTTGCAGTATTAAAAGTCAGTCCTTATTTCCACTGGCTGCAGTTTTTCACTCTTTGGATCTCTCAAACTTTCAGGAGTCCTGAGCAAATGGGGCTCCAGGCAGAGCCAAGGGGAAGCAGCTGCTCCTGAGCCCACGTTTGCTCCTGCTCCCCACCTCTGTTGGGGGCCACTGCAGCTGAGTTTGAACCCTGCATTAGCATCAGTCAGGCACCAAAGCTCTCGTTCAGATCACAAAGGTATTTTTTCATCTACTTCAAAGGGCTCTGATGTACTTTGCTGGATGGATGCCTTGATTTATTATTCAATGAACTCCCTCGGATTTGCAGAGTTTCTCAGCTAAAGGCATCACAGCTAATTCAAAGGGAATGTAGATGTAGTCAAAGAACAAACTTTCCCTTCTATAGATTTTTATCCTTTCCACATTGCAGAGGGGAGGGGAACATTTCCCAGTTCTTTTACTATGGGAAACAATAAAGAACCCACTCTCCCTGCAAAATTGCTGGATTCAGAAGATACTTGGATAAACTAATTTTTTCATCTTTTAACTACTATTACTGGAATCATTCTGCTCCTCTTGGCATTGTAACAATCTTAGTTTCTGCTCACCAGAGGATGTGCATTTGTCACAGGAGCTCCATTCCTAGCTCCAAGGA